>NC_092038.1:61455640-61588025 GCF_003086295.3 Arachis hypogaea
GGTAGTTGAACCGACAATGTGATAGAGCCAATAAGACAGGCATTCATCATGTGCATCTTCTATTTGTTTGTTTGCTTTGCCAACTTGTAATTGCTTGCCTAATTGTATAACATGCCTAATTGCCTACTTGATTTACTTGCTATAGATGCTTATACTTGTGTTTTATTTGAATTGATATTAATTGTGTTTTCTACTGGGATTAAGGAGGTTCAGAAGGTGGTGGAGATGGGATCGCATGGAGGATAGGTTGGTGAAGGCTGTGGGACAGCGTAGAACTATTAGATTATAAAATCCTTTAAGTTAAATTACCCTTTTATTATGTTATGGTTTTAAGTTATGCTTTACTATTTTAGATATGCTTTAAGAAGAATCTTGTGATGGATATGAAGTTCTAGGATTTTCTTTGGCGTCCCGAGGTCTTATATCTTACATCAATGGGAACTGTTACCATACTAAGAACCTCCAGTTCTCATACCGTATTCTGTTATTGTTTTTTAGATGCAGGTCGCTGATAAACCACTATTTTATGGTTTATCTTATGCTCAATTGAGTGGTTTTTATCAACTCTTTACCCACTTATTCATATGATTTGCATGTTTTACATTTTCCTTCCTGATTTTGTGCTTTGATTAAAAACATGCTTCTTTTTGCTATGTTTAATCCTTTCTTATTACCATTCGATGCCTTGATATGTGTGTTAAGTGATTTCAGAGATTACAGGGTAGGAATGGCATAGAGGATGGAAAGGAAGCATGCAAAACTGGAATGAATACAAGGAACTGAAGGAACTGCTAAAGCTGTCCAGCCTGACCTCTTGGTACTAAATCGACCATAACTTGAGCTTCAGAAGTCCAAATGACGCGGTTTCAGTTGCATTGAAAAGCTAACATCCGGGGCTTTGCAACGATATATAATTTGTCTTAGCTTCTTCGAAGTTAAGCGATGCGAACACGTGGATGACGCGCCCGCGTCGCATTTGCGAACTTCAATCCACGCAAACGCGTGGACGACGCCTCCGCGTCACTTTTCCGCGACCTGTATGTACCAGAGCGATTTTTGAGCTGTTTCTGACCTAGTTTTCGACCCAGAAAACACAGATTAGAGGCTATAAAATGGGGGAATGCATCCATACATCATACAACATACATTCATTCATAATTCACACTTTTCATAATTTAGACGTTGTTTTTAGAGAGAGAGAGAGGCTCTCTCCTCTCTCTTAGGATTAGGATTAGGACTCCTCTTAAAGGACTTAGGAATATTTTTATCTTCATCACAGGTTCAATGTTCTTTTTATTTATTTTCTCTTTTATTTGTTTGTGAACTTTTCATGTTAGGATTTTCTTAATTAATATAATTTGAGGTATTTCAGACTCTTGATTGCTTTCCTTTATTTATATAAATAATTTAGATTTTTCTCTGTTGGCTTTGGTTGATTAATTGGTAACTCTTGAGTTTTCAAGCTCATCGTGATTGATAATCACTATCTTTGCTGATTAATTTAGATTCCTATAACTCTAGTCTTTTCTTGAGGAGTTGACTAGGACTTTAGGTGTTAAATTAATTTGTCCACTTAACTGATCTTCATAGTTAGAGGTTGACTTAGTGGTAGCAAAAATATAATTCTCATCACCATTGATAAGGATAACTAGGATAGGACTTCCAGTTTTCATACCTTGCCAAGAGATTTTCTAATTATTAATTTATTTTTCTTATCAATTAAATTATTTGTTCAACCCTTTTCAAAACCCCAAAATATACCTTTGCATAACCAATAATAAATCATACTTCCCTGCAATTCCTTGAGAAGACGACCCGAGGTTTAAATACTTCACTTATCAATTCCAAAGGGGTTTGTTACTTGTGACAACCAAAACGTTTGTACGAAAGGATTTTCTGTTGGTTTAGAAGTTGTACTTACAACGCAATTATATTTTTATATTTCTTTACCGATAGGAAATTCGATCGTCAAAATGGCGCCGTTGCCGGGGAATTGCAAATGTGTGCCTTATTATTGGTTATTGTAAATATTTTAAAAAAAAATTTCAGATTTTTATTTTAAAATTTTTTATCTTATCTTATCTTATTTTTCAAAATTCAAATCTTTTTCAAAAAATCATATCTTTTTCAAAATCTTATCTTATCTTTTTTTTTTCAAAAATTACATCTTTTTCAAAATCTTATCTTATCTTTTTTTTCAAAAATCATATCTTTTTCAAAATATTTTCTTTTTGTTAGTTTTTATTTTTATTTTCTCCTACTACTATGAACTCTCACCCCTCTGGCTTCAAGTTTGATTCCAATGTTGTTGTTAGGAATGGGAACTATAATGAGAACGGGCATCAAGGTTGGAAGAATCAAAGATGGGAGGAGCCACAAGGATTTAATCAACCCTCATGGCAACAACCACCTCCAATGGACTATCAACAACCGTTTTGTGATGCATATCAAGGCAATGGCTATGGTGAACGCTCTTTTGATTATCAACAACCACCACCATATGCCTATGAACCCCCTCCTCAACATGACTTTGGACTACCATACTCACAATCCCCTTTCCGCCACTCACCTCCATATGACCCTAATCCTTATCCACCATACCAACTACCATATGAACCATACCCAGAACCACCACCTCAATATTCACCATCTCCATATTCTTATCAAAAAGAACCACCTCCGTATTATGAATATGCTTCCCAAAATAATGAACCCTCCTATCCACCCCAAACCTCCATGGAGAACACACTTACTTCTCTTATTAGTCTCACCTCTACACTCTAAAATCTTATATCCCGCATGGACCAACGCTCCACCTCCAATATTTAACCATCAAGCTCCAATGCACTTCCATCTCAACCACAGAATGATCTCCCCATCCCATCACCACCATCCATGGAAGAGCACCAACATCCATCAATCCAAGAGCAACATGATCCCACTGATGCTATTGACATGGAACAAGAGAGAAGGGATCATCTTCGCGAATCCATACTTCATAAGGAGCTAGAGGAGGCACTAAAGGTGAAGGTAGAAGAGACCTTTGCAGATGAAGGAGTAGTTGAAGGGAGTTGTCATAGAAAAGAAACCATCAAGAAGGAGTAGATTTTATACTTAAACAACTGGATCAAGCGATAAATCGTTTACCTTTCCGACGTTTGGACATTCAAGGAACCCCCATGGTTTCATGTGGAGAATCTACTAAAGAACGTGGCATGATGGAGAAGTTAGAAACTCCGGTGGACAGTGAGCAACACGATTTTGTATTAGAACAACTGGAAGACGCTACGCCTGCCATTGAAGAGAAAGAAGTGGTTGAAGACTTAGGAGATGCTGAATCTCCTTGGAAAAGTCAAGTTATAGAGCCTCCTTCAAAGACATTTGAAATTGATGTTGAGGAGGGTGTACAACCTCCAGGGCATCTCATGATTGAAGACTTTGAAAGGGACGATCAAGAGATAGATTCAATCATTAATGAATTCTTATGTACATTTGAATCCTCTCCCATAGGACTTGACATGGAGATTAAAGAAGAAGAAGCACAACCTCCCATGCCCTTGGTGAACAATGAAGAAGAAATCGAATAAGAAGAAAGCTACCAAGAGGAAGAGGTTGAAATTGAAGAAGCTTGCAAAGAGGTGGAAGATGTCAAAGAAGAGCACAAGGGAGTGGAGCTTGCAAGTTCATTAGAAACCCCTCCCCCTAAGTTGCCATCATCCTTCACAATATTCAAGTGGGTAAAATTCATATCCCTTAGCTTTCTAATTCCACTTGAGTATGGGCTACTGGAGATGGATGGTCAACTTAGAGCTTTTTGTGGCATTAAGAGTAAGAGGAAGATGGTCAGTGGTAAGAATTGTCCTGTAAGGTTCATTATGGTTGGAAGCTTTAAGTTTAAACGCAAAGGTTGGTATAGAGCTCAACTGAATGGGTCTAGGAAGTTGTTTGGCCACTTTGGTGAGAATTCAGATTGCTTGCTATTCGGATGGAATCATGATAATCAACTTGAAGACGGGTGTAGAAACAATATTTGGGATCCGGGAATATATGAGGATCAAATTTGGGAGCTCAAAGCTTGTGAAGAACTCCATCAAAGCTTGAGGAATTTACTTGGTATTGATAGAGCTTATTGGAGGTCAAAGTATTGGTGGAAGTTTCAAGACGAGTTCAAGCACAAGCCGCCATGACAAAGAGCTCGCCAAATGTCCAACTTAAGGACTTTAACTAAAAGTGCTAGATGGGAGACAACCCACCATGGTATGACCGTTCCTTTTTCAGTTTAAATTTTAGTTTGTTTTTGAGTTTTGATTGAACCTGGAATTTTGCATAACATTCATTGCATTCTGCATACTGCATCAAAAAAAATAAAAATAAAATAAAAAATTTCACACGCGATGCGACAGCGTCGCCGACGCGTCCGCATCATAGGTGCGTTGAGAAGAAAACAAAATTGAACATAGAGTCACGCGAAAGCGCGGCTGGAGGTGTGCCTTTGGCACAAATTGGTCCATGCGACCGTGTCGATGACGCGTCCGAGTCATGTGGGAAAAATGCCTCCCACGCATCCACGTCATGTGGGAAAAATACCTCCCACGCGTCCGCATCACCCACGCAAACGCGTGCCTCAAAATCGACGTACAAAGGGTGTATGGCCGAAAATTTAGCTAGAATTGGGCTAGACTCATGCTAGACGCACCAGCCCTACCATGCAAATGCGTGCCTCACGCGTCCGCGTCATTTTTCAAAATAGGCCATCCACGTGATCACGTCACCCACACGACTGCGTCACCCTAAATTTTGGCAATATACATATCAAACAAAGAGTTGTGCATGCTCAAGGCTGCACTCGCTCCAATAGCACATATCAGGTCACCACGCGTCCGCGTCACTTGAACTTACCGCACACCACGCGAGCGCGTCACGCACACGTTCGCGTCACCTGCGCCGCACAGCTTATCCAGATCAGCCAAATATCTTTTCTAAATCTTTTCTTCCCCTTCTTTTTCTTTTTCTTTCTTTTTCTTTTAATTGGTGTTGGAAATTTATTTGGGTCATTATTTTGCTTGTGGATTATTAAGGAATTATTTGACAATTATATATTACTTTTTATAGGGTTGCTTGCTTGTTCAATTTAATACTTTCAATAACTTATTTACCATGCATGCTAAGTGTTTGTGAAAAAGCTCGTATGGCATCACGCACTACTTTTATATTATCCTACCACTTTAATGCCTATTTTTCACAAAACCCCTTTTATATTTTATTAATTAAAATATAATTGTCAATACAAACAGATTGTTAGTTTGAAAGAGATGATAATCTAACTTGGACATTTAATACTTGATCTATGCTACTCATGCCTTTGCCAGCATGCCAATAAACATCTTGCATTTAATAGCCATCACATGCACTTGATATATTTCCATTGATGACTTTTCACAAGTAGTCATGACCATGTATTAACGTTATTCTTCTTTACTGTGCACTGATTACCACCTTTCCCATTCTCTTCCTTGCTCTAATCCTTGAAGTTTTAACGTCTTTACTCTTTCCCTTTCAGGATGGCCACCAAGAAAGGTAAAGAGAAAGCTACTCCCAAACCACCGGCAAGGAAAGGAACAAAAAAAACACTAGCTGTGGAGCCACCCATCCATCTATACATCTTAGCATGCACCGAAGACGGTGCAATCTTTAAGTGTGGGAAGGTCGATACCGATCTCCGTGGGTTAAGTACTTTTTTCTCTTCAACACCAATGTTAATTTGTTAATTGTTGCATTTGCATGTTTGTTTGATTTTATGCATTTAGTTACTACTTGGTTGAAGTAATATTTCATTTTCAAGAAATTTTTATAGTATTTCACTAATTTAAATTGAAAAATTTGTGTTAAACGTGTTTGGAAGTTGTATTTGGAACATGGTTTTCGAGCCAAAGAACACACAACCTGTGAGATTTTTAGCTTATTTACATGGTTACATTATTTAACCATAAATTTTTATTCTTGTGTGTTTCCTTCTCTATAACTGCAATCTAGATTTTGTTCCAGTCTATATGTCCATTGTTTAGTATATTTACATGCTTGCGTATGATTGAGGCCATTATTTGTATTTTTGCTCACTTATCCCAAATAAACCTACCTTTTATGTCATCCTTGTTAGTCCCCTTGAGCCTGTTAACCCCCTTCTATTTCATAACCATATTACTAGCCTTAAGCAGAAAAATAAAATAAAAATCCCAAGTTGAATCCTTGGTTAGCTTAAGACAGATATTGTGTATAATTTAAGTGTAGGGAATTTTATAGGAACATGGGTTGATAGAAAAAAAGTAGGAAATTAAACTGAATAAGTTATTTAAAAATTTGGGAAGCATGCTCATGTGAAATCAAAATAATTAAATTACCATGTGTATTAAAAAATTATTATTAAGTAATTAAATAAGGGGATACAAAAAAAATATTACCCCAAATGCAAAATAAAAAAAATCAATGCACATGGGACAAAATTCAAAAATAAATTTGATGCATGAGCATGTAATACATAAGTGGGAAAAATTTGGGTAGCTAGGTAAAGCATTTAAATTATATAAAGTATGTATATGTTAGGTGAGATCTTAGACTAATCAGGGATTCACTTTGTTAGCTCACTTAGTCTTATATATATACCCTTACCTTTACCTTAGCCCCATTACAACCCTGAAAAGACCTCATGATGTTTGCATTGGTATGCTAAATATTTGTTGATTGGTTAAATGAAGAACAAGGTTTAGAAATCATGATTAGGGAAGAGTAGAGTGATTGACCCTAGACACTTGAGCGATTAAAGTAATATACACTACCAGTGAGGGTTCAATGCTTGATTCTATGTTCCCTGCTTTCATGAGCTATCTTCTTGCAAGTTTACTTGCTTTTTATTGTACAATTTGAATTAGAGGAATTTGATTCATATTTGTCTTGGAGAACTTATTTACTTTTAACCAAGTAGGTAGAAATATTTTGCATGTAGTTGCATTCACATAGATAGGTTGTATTGCATACTCTCTATCATTCTTCTTCACTTCTTTATAGCTTCTCTTGAGCTTAGCATGAGGACATGCTAATGTTTAAGTGTGGGGAGGTTGATAAACCACTATTTTATGGTTTATCTCATGCTCAATTGAGTGGTTTTTATCAACTCTTTACCCACTTATTCATATGATTTGCATGTTTTACATTTTCCTTCCTGATTCTGTGGTATGATTGAAAACATACTTCTTTTTGCTATGTTTAATCCTCTCTTATTACCATTCGATGCCTTGATATGTGTGTTAAGTGATTTCAAAGATTACAAGACAGGAATGGCTTAGAGGATGGAAAGGAAGCATGCAAAACTGGAAGGAATACAAGGAACTGAAGGAATTGCTAAAGCTGTCCAGCCTGACCTCTTGGTACTAAATCGACCATAACTTGAGCTACAAAGGTCCAAATGACGTGGTTCTAGTTTTGTTGGAAATCTAACATCTGGAGCTTCGTAACGATATATAATTTGTCATAGCTGCCTGATGCGGAGGAAATTGGTGAATTAAAAATTATTAAAATATATGCGTTGCAAGTATAGTTCTTAACTCACCAGAATTCCACTTATCAATTTAGAAAGGTGTCACAGAAATTTAAATTTTAAATACTGGGAGTATGAATCCCAGGTCGTCTCCCAACAAGTTGCAGAAAAGTGTGCTATTTTATTAATCAGATGTTTTCAAAAAGGTTTGAGTTGAGTAAACATGAAATAAAATTGGAGAATTTGAATAATGTAAATAAAAGCCTTGATTGGGAGTTGATTAGCTGGAAGTCCCGCTGTTGTTGGATTACTCTCTAGATTAATTGATAATAAAAGGTTATCCTATTTAGTTATCTCTTACTAGGTAAGGGAAAGTTAAACAAGTTGGGATGCTCTGCCCGATCACAAATTGCAATCCACTTAATTAAAAGGGATTGGTGTTAGTGACTAGAGGGCAAGCCAACAATAACCCAATTACAATCTTTCTTTCAAGCCTTCCAACTCAATTGGTACCTTTCAATCAACTCCCCATCAAGTTAGGGAACTACTCGCTCATTGTGAATGTAAAATTCATAACATATGAAAAGGAATTAAAGAAAGACATTGTAAATAAAATCAAAATAATCAAATTAAAATAAAAGTAATCCTTGTATTAAATAAATCCTAATAATATTCCAATGGTAAAATTAACAAAGAAAAGGACATGGAAGAGTAAAGCCAAGTAAAGAAAACGAACTAGAATGACGAAGTCTTGATGAGGTAATAACTCTTCTCAATATCCCAATGCAAAAAGTGATAGAAAAATAAAATCCTGAAAACTATCAATGTGTAGAGAGAAAAACCTAGAGGAGGAGTAAAAACTAGATCTAAAACTAAAACTGTGTAGAATGAATGTTGTCTTTGGTTTCTGCATGTTCTCTGGCTCTAGTCTGCTGTTCTGGGCCGAGAACTGGGTCAAAATAGGGCCCAAAATCGCTCCCAACGGAATCTGCAGATTCTGCAGATTGCGCATGTCACGCGATCGCGTTGTCCATGTGGACGCGTCGTTCGCATTTTTCCATGCCACGCGTTCGCATCGTCCACGCCTCTGCGTCACTTGTGCTTTTCCATTCCGCGCGGTCGCGTGAGCCATGCGGCCGCGTCACTGCGATTTCTCCTCTTTCGCGCGAACGCGTGAGCCATGCGGCCGCGTCACTTCTCGCTGGTTATCTCCTCAATTTCTTGTGGTCCTTCCATTTTTGCTAGCTTCCTTTCCAATCTCCAACTCATCCATGCCCTATAAAGCCTGAAACACTTAACACACAGATCATGGCATCGAATGGGATAAAGGAGAACTAAAATGCATAATAAAAAAGTCTCTAGGAAGCAGTTTTCAACCATGTAATAATTTCAGGAAGGAAATATAAATGCATGCTAAATTAATGAATAAGTGGGTAAGGATCATGATAAAACCACATAATTAAACACAATATAAACTATAAAATAGTGGTTTATCAACCTCCCCACATTTAGACATTAGCATGTCCTCATGCTTAATTAAAGGAGATAAGATAAATAAGTATGAACATGTAGAAACTCATGCAATGCAATGCAACCTATATATATATGAATGCAACTATATAATTCTTGCCCACTTGATCAAAAGTAAATAAGCTCTTCAAAACAATTACAAATCAAATTCCACTAATTCTATCATTATACAGTAAGACAGATAAAAGTGCAAGAAGATAGCTCATGAAAGCAGGGAACATGGAAATTCAAGCATTGAACCATCACTGATGATGTATGTACGCTCTAATCTCTCTAGTGTATAGGGTAATCACTCTAACCTTCTCTAATCATGCTCTCTAACTTTTGTTTTCTCCTAACCAATCAACAACAGTTAATATGCCAATGCAGACATCATGAGGTCTTTTTAAGGTTGTAATGGGGCCAAGGTAAGGGTAGGGATACATATATGGTTAAGTGAGCTTATAAATTGAATCTTTAATTAACCCAGCTTTAACCCAACCTATATATTTTATATAACCTTAGAATTTATACCTAGCTACCCAGAATTCCCTTTTACATTCCATACTCATGTATTAATTTTATCATATGTGCATTGATCTTTGAATTTTTTTTTTATTCAGCTTTGGGGTGATTTTGTCCCCTTATTTATTTATTGATTTTTTTTTAAAAAAAAATAAAAGTAGTTTTCATATCCTAAATCAAAATAAACATAGCTTATCAATGCACATAGATTTTTAATTCTTATAGCTTCATATGAGTAGGTATCCAAATTCCCATTGTATTATCATGACATATTCCCTTAATAACTTTTATTCCCACAAATTCCCATACTTAACTAGCATACACAATTCTATCTTAAGCTAACCAAAGATTTGATTTGGGATATACAATTGTTTTTCCACTTAATGTTAGTAATGTGGTAAAATATAGAACAAATGGGATTTAAAGGCTCAAAGTGGTTAACAAAGGTAATTAAAAAGGGTAGGCTTAATTTGGATAAGTGAATTTAAACAAATAATGGCCTCAATCACATGCAAGCATATAAACATAATAACTATTGGATATATAGGATGAAACAAAATATAGATTACAATTATAGAGAAGTAAACACACAAGAATAAAATAATTATGGTTAAATAATGTAACCATGCATAAAGGCTCAAATTTTCACAAGTTGTGTGTTCTTTAGCTCAAAAATCATGTTCCAAATACAGCTTCAAGAAAATTTATCATAAAAGTTTTGATTAAAATTAGTGAAATTTTATTCCACAGATATCTTTTTAGAAGAAACTTATTGTCTTTTCAATCAAGTAGAACATGCATGCAACTAACCTATTACTATGCAATTTATTCTATTCTATAAAAGAAAGAAAATCTAACTAAAATATCCTAATTTATTGGTGCTAGGGAAGAGAAATTACCTCCGGAAGTCAGGTATTAACCGACCTCCCCACACTTAAGGCTTTGCACCGTCCTCGGTGCCATCTGTCAGTAACAAGGGCGGGCTGGTGGCAGTGTCTCCACAGTCGGGGCCGTCATGGCTCCCTGTGCTGGTGAAGGAAGTGGAGTCCGGGGTGTCTGAGTCTCTGCAATCTCCTCTAAGTAGCTCCCTGAGGTGTTTGAATCGGCGTTGATTGCGGCGCTCTCGGAGCTTTGCTTTCTTTTCATGTTGGTCCAACCGCTTCAATATTTGATGTAGCAGTTGACTAGTAGGTGGTGGAGGAGCTATAGCATCCTCTGTGGACTGGCTGGTAGTGGCAAGTTGTGGCCTGAGATATCTCCCGTTAGGGACATACTGATCATCCCGTGGAAGAATGGCTTTGGTGTCTCCAGCTCTGTAGGATACTCTGGCTGCTGAGATAAGATCAGAGACCAATGCGGGGAAAGGTAGGTTGCCCGCGATCTGCACATGTTCTATAGCATTCCGGATATGTCGCGGTAAATTGAGAGGCTGGTCTGTGAGAATGCACCATAGAAGAACGGCCATGTCCGCGGTGAAGGAGGACTCATGAGTGCTCGGGAAGACGTAATGGGACATAATCTGTGCCCAAACGTGAGCCTCTAAGGTAAGTGCGGAAGTCGAGATTCTCTTAGGACGGGAACGATGGTATCCGAAGATCAATTTGCTGCCAGGGCGAGCAATAACTCTGAGAACAGCGTCCTACTCAAAAGTGTATGCCTGGCGCTTGGTTATGGCTTTCTGAAAGGCGTCCAATCCTTCTGGAGCAGGTTGGAGATCTAAGGCTTGCTGTATGGCCTCTTCTATAATGGGGACTTGCTTCTGGCATAAATAAACGGACTGCAGAGTTGGCAGGTGGAAGTTGGAGTAGAACTCAACAACCCAAGAAAGATTAACCTGTCGTGGCTGTCTCTGTAAAAATCCCCAATGTCTTTGCGCAATTTGTGGCTCAACAAATTCAACGATACGAGGCGGAAGGATAAGAAGGTATTCATTGTTGTAATTTCGAGCTGCCAAAATGGGGAACATCTGCTCACAGTACTGATTTGGGAATCGTGCAGTGTCCTTGGCTGGGAAGGCTCGTTCCTTTTCATCAACCTTGATAATCCTTTTAATTCTCTTTATTGAGGGCTTGACTACAGTTGAAGAAGGTTCTGCCACTAATGCTCTCTTCGTACCTTTCCTTGCTGTGGGTTTAGGGGTAGCTTTCTCTTTGCCTTTCTTGGTGGCCATTCTGAAAAAAGGGAAGAGAAAGTAATTTAGATCCAAAGAATCAAAGCAAGGAAGGAGATGGAGTGAGTAATAAACAATGCACGGTAAAGATGAATGAAATAAACACATGGTCATGACAATATGTGAAAAGATCATTAAAGAAAATAGGATAGGTGCATAGAAAGGTATGTAGATGCAAGATGATTATTGGCATGCCGGCAAGGGCATGAGTAGCAGAGATCAAGCATCACCTCGTAACAAACTAACATGTTTGTATTGGTAATTAAATTGAATTAATAAAATAGTAAAGGAATTTGTGAAAAACATGCATTGAGTAGTAGAATAGGATAATGTAGAAAAGTGCATGATGCCATATGGGCTTTTTCACAAACACATAGCATGCATGGTAAATAAGTCATAGAAAGTATTAAAGTAAACATGCAAGCAATCCTTTTATGAAAATAAGATATAATTGCCAAACAATTTGCAACAATCCACAAGCAAATAATGAGGAATGATGACTCAAATAAATTTTCTAGCACCATGTAAAAACGAAAGAAGAAGAAAGAAAATATGGATAATGAAAAGAAAAAGAAAAGAAAAGAAAATAACATAGAAAATAAGAAGAATGATAGAAAAGGAATGGGGGAATAAGAAAATAAAACCTTGTTAATGGAAGTGAGAGAGAGAGAGAGAGAGAGAGAGAGAGAGAGAGTGAAAGGTGAGATAGAAGGAAAAAGGGAGAAGGAAGAAATAAGGAGGGAAAAGAAAAATTAGGATATGGAGGAGAGAAAGATAAGAGATTTTGGCAGTTGTGGTTGAGTTGTGCGGCGCAAGTGACACGGCCGTGTGGGGCACGCATTCGCGTGATTGCGCTTTAGTTCAGTTGATGCAGTCGCGTCAACCACGCGATCGCGTGACCCATATTGTGCTTCTGGCGCGAAGGCAGCCTCGTGCCTGCACAACTCTCTGTTCAAATTGATATATTTGCCGAAATTGGGGTGACGCGATCGCGTGGGGCATGCGATCGCGTGAGTGGGCTTCAGAAAGGATGATGCGGACGCGTCAGCGACGCGGTCGCGTGATAGGGGTGGTGCGTCCAGCACCAATCCAGCACCACTCTCGCACAATATTTCGTTGTGCACCCCTTTTACATCAGAAATTAGGGCACGCGGCCACGTGGGAGGCCAGGAATCCCATGTGACGCGGACGCGTCAGCAACACGGTCACGTGGGACAATTTGTGCCGTTGGCACGCCTCTAGCCACGCACCAGCAAAACTCTCTGTTCGTTTTTTATTTTCTCACTTCTCCTTGCGACGCAGACGCGTCGCTGATGCGGACGTGTCGCACGGCCCTTTTTTTGTATGCAGATGCAGATGCATGAAAGTACTAAGAAAGAGAAGAGTTATTAGATGGAAAAACTAAGAAGAAAAGAACGATCATACCATGGTGGGTTGTCTCCCACCTAGCACTTTGCTTTAACGTCCGTAAATTGGACGCTCCACTAGCTCAATCTTCTGGCATGTGGGGGTCTTCCAAGAGGAAGATCTCAAGTTCCTTATTTTTCCTTATCTTCTCGCCATGGTACAGCTTCAGACGTTGTCCATTAACTTTGATAAATTCAGAGCTTGAAGGGTGGCTGAGGTGATAAACTCCGTATGGTTCAGCCTTCTCTACTCTATATGGACCTTCCCATCTTGATCTCAACTTGCCTGGCATAAGCCTCAGTCGAGATTTGTAAAGGAGGACTAAATCCTCAGGCTGGAACTCCTTTTTCTTGATGTGCTGATCATGTACAGCCTTCATCTTCTCCTTGTATATTCTTGAGTTCTCATAAGCTTCTAGGCGAAGGCTCTCCAGTTCTTGTAGTTGCAACTTCCTTTCAGCTCCAGCTTGCTCAATTCCCATGTTTCACTCCTTGACTACCCAAAAGGCTCTGTGCTCTACTTCAATTGGGAGATGACAAGCTTTGCCATAAACTAAGCGGAAAGGACTCATCCCAATGGGAGTTTTATATGCTGTCCTGTATGCCCATAATGCATCTTGTAGCCTGGTGCTCCAGTCTTTTCTATGAGGTTTGACTATCTTCTGCAAGATACGCTTTATCTCTCTATTTGACACCTCGGCTTGCCCATTGGTCTGAGGATGGTATGCTGTTGCAACCTTATGAATTATCCCATGCTTCTTTATTAATCCTGTTAGTCTCCTATTACAGAAATGGGTGCCTTGATCGCTCACGATTGCTCGTGGTGATCCAAAGCGGCAAATAATATAGTTTCTCACAAAGGAAACAACAGTGTTAGCATCATCAGTGTGGGTAGAAATTGCTTCAACCCATTTGGAAACGTAATCCACAGCTAACAATATATAAAAATGACCATTAGAATTTGGTAACGGACCCATGAAGTCAATGCCCCAAACATCAAAAATTTCACAAAAAAGCATAATTTGTTGAGGCATCTCATCCCTCCTGGATATATTACCAAATTTTTGGAATGGAAGACAAGATTTACAAAACTCAGCAGCGTCTCTAAAAAGAGTAGGCCACCAAAATCCACAATCTAAGATCTTTCTAGCTGTTCTTTGAGGGCCAAAATGTCCTCCACTCTCAGACGAGTGACAGGCCTTTAAAATGGACTGCAATTTTGATTGAGGCACACAACGTCTAATTACCTGATCAGCGCCACATCTCCACAAATATGGGTCATCCCATATATAATATTTAGACTCGCTTTTCAGCTTGTCTCTTTGATGCCTAGAAAAGTGTGGAGGGAATGTGCGGCTAACTAGATAATTAGCTACAGGTGCGTACCAAGGGGCTAATTTAGATATTGCTTGCAGGTTATCCAGTGGGAAATTATCATCTATAAGAGTAGAATCATCCTTAATGTGCTCAAGGCGACTCAAGTGATCTGCCACTAGATTCTGGTTACCACTCCTATCCTTTATTTCTAAATCAAATTCTTGTAATAGCAGTATCCAACCTATGAGCCTTGGTTTGGACTCCTTTTTAGCTAATAGATACTTTAAAGCTGCATGGTCCAAATACACTACTACTCTAGTACCAAATAAATAAGCTCGGAATTTATCCAGAGCAAAAATAATAGCAAGAAGCTCTTTCTCAGTAGTAGTATAATTGGACTGGGCAGCGTTTAAAGTCTTAGACGCATAAGCAATAACAAAAGGATCCTTACCTTCACGCTGAGCCAGCGCTGCTCCTACTGCATGGTTGGAAGCATCGCACATGATTTCAAACGGCTGGCTCCAGTCTGGTCCTCGCACAATTGGAGCTTGAGTCAGGTCTGTCTTCAGCTTATCAAACGCTTGTTTGCAATCCTCACTGAACTTGAACTCAATATCCTTCTGCAGTAATCTGGATAAGGGAAGTGCTACCTTACTGAAGTCCTTAATAAATCTCTTGTAAAAACCTGCATGGCCAAGGAACGAACAGACTTTCCTCACAGAAGAGGGGTAAGGTAAACTAGAAATAACATTCACCTTTGCTGGATCTACAAAAATGCCAGTATTAGATACAACATGTCCTAGTACAATCCCTTGTTTAACCATAAAATGACATTTTTCAAAATTTAATACAAGGTTTGTATTGACACATCTATCTAATACTCTAGATAATCCATCTAAGCAAAGGCTAAAAGAATCACCATAAACGCTAAAATCATCCATAAAAACCTCCATACAGTCCTCAATAAGATCAGAGAAAAGACTCATCATGCACCTCTGGAAAGTAGCTGGTGCATTGCACAAGCCAAAGGGCATTCTCTTGTAAGCATAAGTCCCAAAAGGACATGTAAAAGTAGTATTTTCCTGATCCTCAGGAGCTATATGAATCTGGAAATAACCTGTGTAACCATCTAGAAAGCAGTAATGTGATTTACCTGACAGGCGATCCAGCATTTGATCAATGAATGGAAGTGGGTAGTGATCCTTGTGAGTAGCTTGGTTGAGACGCCTGTATTCAATGCAGACTCTCCAAGTGTTCTGTACTCTGGTTGCTATGAGCTCTTCATGCTCATTCTTCACTGTAGTGACTCCAGACTTCTTGGGCACCACTTGTACTGGGCTAACCCATTCACTGTCTGAAATGGGATAGATGATACCTGCTTCCAATAGTCTGGTCACTTCCTTTTTGACAACTTCCAAAATAGTGGGATTCAGTCTTCTTTGGGGTTGGCGGACAGGTCTTGCTCCTTCCTCTAAAAATATTCTGTGCTCACATACTTGCGGGTTGATGCCTACTATGTCTGCCAAACTCCACCCAATTGCTTTCTTGTGCTTCCTCAGCACACTAAGTAACTGCTCTTCCTGTTCAAGAGTGAGGTCCTGTGCAATAATAACTGGAAACTTTTGCCCATCTTCAAGATAAGCGTATTTGCGATGTGAAGGGAGAGGTTTCAACTCTATCTTCTGGTCATGGGCAGGCTCTGGATTGTCTGGAGCTTGTGAAAATGCCGAAGTGTCCTTATTGTCAGTTAATAGAGTCCCCACACTTGGATTTTGTTCTGTGTACTTTTCTTCCAGCTCTTCCTGGTGAATTTCAGCTACAGTTTCATCTATGATATCACACTGGAAGATAGAATGATCTTCTAGAGGGTTGTTCGTGACTCCATTCAAATTGAAGATTACTATTCGGCCATCTATTTCAAAAGAATATGTTTCTAAAAAAGTATCTAATTTGAATCTTGATGTCTTCAGGAATGGTCTGCCAAATAGGATTGATGATGGCTTATCTGAGTCATTATTGGGCATCTCCAAGATATAGAAATCAGTGGGAAATGTGAGCCCTTTAATGTTCACCAAAACATCTTCAGCAACTCCAGCTACTGTAATAATGCTTTTATCTGCCAACACAAAACGAGCTACCGACCTTTTTAAGGGAGGGAGCCTTAAAACATCATATACAGATAAGGGCATTATACTAACATATGCTCCTAAATCACACATGCAGTCATAAATTACTACACCACCAATAGTACAACTAACTATACAAGGACCTGGGTCACTACATTTTTCAAGTAAATTTCCCATTAAAGTAGATATACAGCTTCCTAAGGGAATAGTTTCTAATTCATTAATTTTCTCTTTATGTATGCACAAATCTTTTAGAAACTTTGCATATTTAGGTACCTGTTGAATGACATCAAAAAGGAGAACAGTTACCTCAACCTTTTTGAAGATTTCTACCATTTTGGGGTCAGGTTCCAACTGCTTCCTAGGCTTCCTTGCAAGTTGTGGAAATGGCATAGGGGTGGTGTTTTCTGCAGTGTCTGCGCCTTTTGGTACTTCCTCCTGTGGTTGAGCTTCTTCTTTCTCAGTTATGTCATGTATGTCTTCTTCCTCTTCAACATCTTCTACTTCTACTACCTCTTCAGCTGAGGCATGTTTTGGTGGACTTGGCTCCTCCAGACTTCTCTCCTACAGTGTGGTTCCAGACCTTAGGGTGATGGCATTAATACCACCCTTTGGGTTGGGTAATGGTTGAGAGGGGAGTCCACCAAAGCTTGAGGACTGGTTGTTGGAGTTGTTCATTGATCCAATATGTGAGACAAGAGTTTGTAAAGTAGAAGTCAAAACATTCATATTATTCTCCATAGCCTGTGTGTCTCCGATCTATGGCTTGTAGTAATTCATCATTAGGAGATGAAGAGGGGCAAGTGGTCTGAGAAGTCTGCTGAGAGGCTTGTGGTTGTCTTAAATGAGGTGCTCTGTAGGACTGAGTTTGATTCTACTGCCTGAAATTGTTATTGTTATTCCACCTCTGATTTCCATTGTTATCTCTGCCTCCTCTGTTAGAATTGTCCCTCCAACCCTGGTTAGAATTGTCTCTCCAGTCTTGGTTAGAGTTATCCTGCCATCCTTGGTTATAGTTGCCACCTTGATTGTACCCTTGATTGGGGCGGTCATGAAAGTTGTGAGTGGCTGCTATAGTGTTGTCTTCTGGTTGGAGCTGCGGACACTCATCAGTATAGTGACTGTAATCTGCACAGATTCCGCACACTCTTTGTAGAACTAACTACTGGTTGTGCTGTGGTGGAGAAGGCTGAACTTGCTGAAGTTGTTGTTGATTTAGTTGCATCTGCTTCAGCAAGTTAGTCAATTCACATAGACTCTGGGCTATAGCAGTAGTCTCTGTATTAGTGGATACCTCCGCAATAGCTCTTGACTGACTTTGTCTCTGCCTATGATTCCTAGTAGAGTCAGCTAAATCTCTGATCAATTGCCATGCTTCGTCCGTAGTCTTGTACTTTTTCATAGAACCATTGCAAGCACCTTCCAGTGTGGTCCTATCTTGAGATCTCAAACCCTGTGTAAAGTAACCGAGAAAAACTATCTTGTCAATCATATGATGGGGACATGCATCTCGAAGTGTATTGAAGCATTCCAAGTATTCATAGAGGGTCTCAGATTCATCCTGAACGATCATAGACATGTCCTTCCTCAGCTTATCGGCAACTTCAGGTGGAAAGAATTTATCCAGAAATTCTCTCCTAAGTGTATCCCAGTTGGAAACAGTTTCTCGGGGCTGAGTGTAGTACCATTCTCTTGCCTTTCCCTCCAGAGAAAACGGGAAGGCTTTCAATAGAATAGAGATTTCATCAGCGCCATCACGCTTAACAGTAGAACAAGCGGTCTGGAAATCCCTAAGATGCTTGATAGGCTCTTGAGCAGGTAAGCCATGAAATTTGGGCATCAAGTTGAGTAGTGAAGACTTTATTTCAAAATCTACAACTACTACTGGGTGGTGTGCCTGGAATGGTTGGAGCGTAAAATCAGGGGCTCCTTCCTCCTGGATGGTGACTCTTCTGGGCGCTGCCATGTCACCTGCACATAAATGAACAGGATCAGTAGAAAGGGGGTTTGTTTCTTCCTTAAATGACGGTTCAGGTTCATCCTCAAAGAGGAGTCGCCTACGCCTAGCTCACCTTATATGTGAAAGAGTTCTTTCAATTTCCGGGTCAAATGCTGGCAAGCTTGGATCAGGAAGCGAACGCGTCATTTAACGAAAGAAACGTACAGTTCACAGTGATAGACTGAAAAGAGAAAAATTGCAATAAAAATAAATACCAATCAATAAATTAACACACTGTTGCAACTCCCCGGCAACGACGCCAAAAATCGATGCGGCGGAAATTGGTGAATTAAAAATTATTAAAATATATGCATTGCAAATATAGTTCTTAACTCACCAGAATTCCACTTATCAATTTAGAAAGGTGTCACAGAAATTTAAATTTTAAATACTGGGAGTATGAATCCCACGTCGTCTCCCAACGAGTTGCAGAAAAGTGAGCTATTTTATTAATCAGATGTTTTCAAAAAGGTTTGAGTTGAGTAAACATGAAATAAAATTGGAGAATTTGAATAATGTAAATAAAAGCCTTGATTGGGAGTTGATTAGTTGGAAGTCCCGCTGTTGTTGGATTACTCTCTAGATTAATTGATAATAAAAGGTTATCCTGTTTAGTTATCTCTTACTAGGTAAGGAAAAGTTAAACAAGTTGGGATGCTCTGCCCGTTCACAAGTTGTAATCCACTTAATTAAAAGGGATTGGTGTTAGTGACTAGAGGGCAAGCCAACAATAACCTAATTACAATCTTTCTTTCAAGCCTTCCAACTCAATTGGTACCTTTCAATCAACTCCCCATCAAGTTAGGGAACTACTCGCTCATTGTGAATGTAAAATTCATAACATATGAAAAGGAATTAAAGAAAGACATTGTAAATAAAATCAAAATAATCAAATTAAAATAAAATTAATCCTTGTATTAAATAAATCCTAATAATATTCCAATGGTAAAATTAACAAAGCAAAGGACATGGAAGAGTAAAGCCAAGTAAAGAAAATGAACTAGAATGACGAAGTCTTGATGAGGTAATAACTCTTCTCAATATCCCAATGCAAAAAGTGACAGAAAAATAAAATCCTAAAAACTATCAATGTGTAGAGAGAAAAACCTAGAGGAGGAGTAAAAACTAGATCTAAAACTAAAACTGTGTAGAATGAATGTTGTCTCTGGTTTCTGCATGTTCTCTGGCTCTAGTCTGCAGTTCTGGGCCGAGAATTGGGTCAAAATAGGGCCCAAAATCGCTCCCAACGGAATCTGCCGATTCTGCAGATCGCGCATGTCACGCGATCGCGTCGTCCATGTGGACGCGTCGTTCGCGTTTTTCCATGCCACGCATTCGCATCGTCCACGCCTCCGCGACACTTGTGCTTTTCCATTCCGCGCGGTCGCGTGAGCCATGCGGCTGCGTCACTGCGATTTCTACTCTTTCGCGTGAACACGTGAGCCATGCGGCCGCGTCACTTCCCGCTGGTTATCTCCTCAATTTCTTGTGTTCCTTCCATTTTTGCTAGCTTCCTTTCCAATCTCCAACTCATCCATGCCCTATAAAGCCTGAAACACTTAACACACAGATCACGGCATCGAATGGGATAAAGGAGAACTAAAATGCATAATAAAAAATTCTCTAGGAAGCAGTTTTCTACCATGTAATAATTTCAGGAAGGAAATATAAATGCATGCTAAATTAATGAATAAGTGGGTAAGGATCATGATAAAACCACATAATTAAACACAATATAAACCATAAAATAGTGGTTTATCACTGCCCCGAAGTTAGGCGATGCAAATGCGTGGATGACGCGCCCACATCACATCTGCGAACTTCAATCCACGCAAATGCGTGGACGACGCCTCCGCATCACTTTCCCGCATCCTGTACGTATCAGAGAGATTTCTGAGCTGTTTCTAACCCATTTTTCGACCCAAAAAACACATATTAGAGGCTATAAAGTGGAAGAATGCATCCATACATCATACAACATACATTCATTCATAATTCACACTTTTCATAATTTAGATGTAGTTTTTAGAGGGAGAGAGGGGCCCTCTCCTCTCTCTTAGGATTAGGATTAGGACTCCTCTTAAAGAACTTGGGAATATTTTTATCTTCTTCATCACAGGTTCAATGTTCTTTTTATTTATTTTCTCTTTTATTTGTTTGTGAACTTTTCATGTTAGGATTTTCTTAATTAATATAATTTGAGGTATTTCAGACTCATGATTGCTTTTCTTTATTTATATAAATAATTTAGATTTTTCTCTGTTGGCTTTGGTTGATTAATTGGTAACTCTTGAGTTGTCAAGCTCATCGTGATTGATAATCACTATCTTTGCTGATTAACTTAGATTCCTATAACTCTAGTCTTTTCTTGAGGAGTTGACTAGGACTTTAGGTGTTAAATTAATTTGTCCACTTAACTGATCTTCATAGTTAGAGGTTGACTTAGTGGTAGCAAAAATATAATTCTCATCACCATTGATAAGGATAACTAGGATAGGACTTCCAGTTTTCATACCTTGCCAAGAGATTTTCTAATTATTAATTTATTTTTCTTATCAATTAAATTATTTGTTCAAACCTTTTCAAAACCCCAAAATATACCTTTGCATAACCAATAATAAATCATACTTCCCTGCAATTCCTTGAGAAGACGACCCGAGGTTTAAATACTTCGGTTATCAATTCCAAAGGAGTTTGTTACTTGTGACAACCAAAACGTTTGTACTAAAGGATTTTCTATTGGTTTAGAAGATGTACTTACAACGCAATTATATTTTTCTATTTATTTACCGATAGGAAATCCGATCGTCAGTCGCAACCCACCTCGGTGAGTTGCTTTGATGGTGACAGTGCGAAGGATCCTAGATATATTTTGGAGTCTTTTTTCTTATTTGGTGTATGTCTCTCATCTTTTGTATTTACTTTTTCCTAGAGGCTTATTTTGAGAGAAAAACTTGTATAAGCTGTTTTAACTTCAGATTTTTTTATTGTCTGTATATAACTAGCCGGCTTAAACTCCGTGAGCCGTGGCTAGATCTTTATACTATTGTAATCTCATCTTTTATTTTATTATATCTATATCTTGTGTGTTAAGTTTTTAGCTTCGTGAGTATGTTTTGCGCTTTTCACATCTTGTTTTTGAGCTGTATCCTTCATCGGGCTTCTAGAATATATTACTTCTTCTATAAATTATATGTATAAGCTTTAGACTTGTTGTAACCTTTGATTAACCTTTGCTTTATAACGCGAGGTAAGGCTTAGGGTAATTTGGGTTTTATATTTTACCTAGAATTGGTGCTTGTTTGTTTTGTGTGATTTTGTTGCTTTTGCAAGACTTTTTCCTCAAAACTCTATTGTTTCGAGCTTTTCTAGAGGTCGGGGAGGTCTTGCTTCAATTTTATAGTAAATTCTCTGTGCTCCGACCATGTGAGGTTGATGCCTTTCGTTGTTATTAGATTCCCACAAGTTATTTTGGGCCCTCCTTTCAACTCGTTTGGTCGAGCTGCTCTGGGAGGTTAGATAACTTGTTAATGAGGTCGGACCACGATCTTCTTATATAACTTCTTACACCAATTTGAACATCATCGCTTTATCTTGCCGACCATTGAGGCTGGACAATGATTTTCGCGCTTTGTCAAGCTTTAATTGGTGCATGTAGGTGAAGGGATTATATGTGTATTCCCTTCCCTTTCTAGTTTTTACGAGGTTGGTATCCTTATGTATGATACAACTCGTTTTACCCGAGCTATTTTAATTGGAGGATTGTGTTTACGTTTTCAATTTTTTTCAAAGCGTTTACAATCCTTTCTTTCCTTCCCAACTTGTTTCTGTACGAGTCGTTTGGTTGAAGGATTTTTGTTTTTACCCTTTTGATTTTTTACAAATCATTTTATATTGAGTTTTTAAATCGTATTTATGTCTTGAGGGGCATATTTACTTAAGTTACTTTTGCGACTTGTTCTAAAGTCAACTTTTTCAACCCGTTTTTCCCGAGTTGTTTCAAGGTTTTTTTATTTCAATTCGCATATGTAACTTCTTTCCACCAATTGGTTCCTTGTCGCTTCATCCGGGCGACCTCTATATGATCTGCCCGTGATTTTTGTGGTTTGTCAATCTTCAATTTGTGTGTTTTAATTGTAGAGAATTAATTCCCATAAAAAATTGTATTATCTCCTTATGTTAGAGGTGTGTCGTGACTTGGGCAGCTCGTCACCTTTGAGGTCGAGGTAAATGCTTGGCATATCGAAAGCCTTTCAAGCAAAGAGGTCGAAATTTTTTTTTTCTATCCTTAGAGGTTCTCGACCTTATTATAGAATCTGACTTTTAAAAGAGGTCGGAATTTCTTTCTAGTAAGCTTCGAGTTTTTCGACCTCATTGTAGAGTTGATCATGAAAGACGTCGTATTTTTTCATAGACTCCAAAATGAGGTCGGATTTTTTCTTTTTTTTGTCAGCTTGGAGGTTTTTAACCTCTTTATAGAGTCCAACCTTTAACAGAGGCCGGATTTTTTTCCGTGAGCTCTAAAAGCGGTCGGAATTTCTTTTGTAAGCTTGGAGTTTTCGACCTCATTGTGGAGTCAAACCTCTAAAAGAGGTCGGACTTTTCTTCTTGAACTCTAAAAGAGGTCAGATTTTGTACCGTCTTCTCCGACCTGCTAGACTTTTTTGAAGTTGCTGAGATGATTTTGTGAATCAGTAGATCTATCATAGGAATTCATGTTGGGATGTTGGAAATTTCTTGGGACCTTTGCATGCCTGACCTCTTTAGAGAAAAGGTCGTCGCCTCCAATGAAGACTAAGTCTTTGTCATCTCGACTTTTTTTCCTTTGGCTCAGATTCTAGTTTTCTTAGTTTATCTTCAACCTCTCTTCTTTTGTGCAGCTCTTTTTGGAGTTGGCTCTCCAATTCTCTTCATCATTCTAACTCGTTTCCCAAGGGGTCTCCATCTTTTGATCTGAAGTTGGACGCAATTTGTCCTTCTAGATGTTGATCATCCACCATTATCAAGGGTTGAACTCCAGGTCCCCGGTAACGGCGCCAATGTTTCGAGGGTTACCTGAAACTAGATTGCTTTTGGGCTTGTATGTGAGGCTTAAATCCTCAATAGAGCAGATTCCGACTTAGCCTACGTCCAGTAGCTGTCGTCCGAGTTGTTTGTGAGAAGGTGAGGGGGTGCTACCTGCAAAACACTCCGCTGCTTAAGTCAGCAAGGGTCTTAGCAGGTTTAAGTATATTAGGACTTAAGTATACCTGAAGGGTATTAGTATACTTATAGGTGATGAGCTAATAACTACCGTTGGAGTAGTTCTACCATTGGTAGTGGATAACCGTCCCCTTTTTCTAGGATTGTTGAAATCTCTCTTCTAAAAGTAGTGGATAACCGTCCCCTTTTTCTGGGCTTTCTCTGCTTTGATCCTAACTTATGTTTTGGGTCAAAGTAAGAACAGAACTATTGCGATATTTCCATAGCAACAACTTTTTATGATACAAATATTGTAATTTGATATTTTGAATGTATTTTAAATGAAAAGTTGTTCAAATATCAAAATGTATTGCATATATTGTTTAAAATATAAGTACGACATTCACAACATTTGTTTTATTTTTAAAATTAAAATTATTGCATACATTAAAAACTTTGATAATTTGAAGCTTAATTTATAATGTATTGTTATATTAGAGAATTGAAGAATATTAAATTTCTTTTAGATAAAATTGAAGAATATTAGATCTGATATAATTTTTATTATCTTTTTTATGGTTTTAATTTTATAGTAGTAATTTTTCATCCATGCCAGATCCTATGCACAATAACAAAGTTGTGATAATTCATCTAAAAATATTTCACAAAAAAAATGCAAAATAAATTACACATATTTCTCTATGAAATGTCTAAATATTAGATAAATGCTTTTAGCTACTGATACTTCTGCTGAGAGTTCCACACACCAGACACACCAGAGCCCTTATAAATTATAAAATACGCATAAGTAGAGTGATACAATACTTTATATTTTTATAACTTAACGATTTTACAAGCCTCTTCACATGAATGAGCAGATCTCTTTATAGTCCTTCTATAATCTTCTAAGAGAAGCCAATCTCTTTTCAAGATCTTCAACATCTTGGGATTCCTGCGGTCTGCTGCATGCACAGAAATAAATATTGTCGCTTAAAATCCACAACGCGATAAAAGAAACTGTTCTGTTGTAGAAAAGAGTTATGAATAGTCAACAAATAAATGCATCTATATTATAAGACAAAAAACTCCAAGCCAACCAGAACTTGTTGCCGGAAATACGAATAGTGTGTGTGTACCTTGGAGCAACATTTTCGGTATTCCTTGAAGCAATCCGGCCTTTTGGCGCCGAAGATAACTACCAACAGAGAAGACTACCCATCAGAGACAACATTTCGCAAAATAATGAAAATATAAAGAATGACTGCGAAGGACAAACGGATTTATTATTGCGCCCAAAACCAACCTGGGATGCAATATCCACTCCAATCTCATCAAGAACCTGTCAAAAATAATTGAAAATTAATTAGGCATTCCATGGAATGAAATATTTGATGAGCAAAATCATAATAGCAAGCTATATAATCGATTAAGTCATGGATAACATTCACCTGATTAGTGAGCTCTTCTGTTTCTTCCTCGGCTTCATCTTTGTCTAAAGTTTCATCTATAGATTCTGACATCATCTCAATCTGCAAAAAAGCTTAGGATGAAGTTGACCACAAAAAATAAATAGAAAAGCTATCAGGCAGACGGCGTCAACACTGCTTGCCTTATTGATTTTAATTCTCTTGCATATTTCAGAGATCCTCTATTCTTCAGATATTCTCTCTTTACTTTTTCAATAGAAAGTGAAGAATATTTTCATAAAGAAAATGCTAAAACATACTAGAAATGGCTTGCATTATTCCTCATCTTTAGAAAATTTCTTCACTCAAAAGTTCAGGCAACAAAGGAAGTCCCGAGAATACACTTTGTCTAGAGCTCAGCCTTCATTCTCTTTTGTTCCTAATTTTTGTTCTGGTATTTTACCCCAACTCTTTTTTTACTGGTATCACACATTTCTGTTTTTAACTAGAAAATTCTTTGTTTTTTTATTGATCTTTACTCCTAATTCAATTTTATTTCATTGTTGTTGCTTCATGTTCTTCACTTATTGGCACTCAACACGAAATTTGTTTTAACTATTAGGCACAGATTGCCGACTAGAAAACGCTGTTGACTATTCTACCCGCTCTTAATTTTTATGATTGCTTATGGCAGGCTTGTTGCCTAATTCTTGGAAAAAAGAAAGTATAGTATTCTCTCCCTTGTTAAAAAATATGAAAGCATTTCAAATTTCTTCAAAACACACAACCAAGTCAACAATACTTTTATACTGAGAGAAAAAGTAGTTCCTTCTTTAATATTCAGTGTGCAAAGCAAACCGTGATCTTCCTATCTAAATTTCTTAACCCTACCACTAATGCAGGAAAAATGCTCAAGAAAATGTAGGAATGTGCTCAAACGGATAAATTACCGTCATGTCCATTTGTGCCGATTGCTTTTGGAATTCTCTAATCACTTTAGCCTGTTTTGCTGGTGCCATTTGCTGAAAAGAGAAGTAAAAAATTATTACTGTATATTTTGATCACATAGTACAACCTCTAGCAAAGATCTATTATTGTCACAACCTTTTTGTAGCACATTATGAACTTTTAATTAATTGATAGGAGATAAATCATGGTCTGAGGAACACATATTTGCACTTTTAGTATTTAACTATAAACAATGGTTAAAATTTGGAAATAATCTTTTGACCTTTAGATGTTAAGGAAGGTGGCAGGCTTTTGTTGATATCGACACTACATTCATATCTTTGTCATGGCAGAAAAAGGAGTTTAATCGTGTATAATATACTAATAGCACATACTGTTAATAACTAGCCAACTTCCACTTTAGTTTTGGTTACAACATATTGATAAATAGAGTGACAACCCAAATTGTTCCTCAAGAAATTTTAGATCAGACACTTTGGTCCCGAACAATTTTTATTGCAATCATTAATTTAAAGTAATAAAAAGAATCCAAAGTATCAGACCTTGTTCATTGCTGCCATTGCTTTTGTTGCCCCCTTCATTCCCGTTGAGATTGAAGTGCTTGCATATAATGCCTACAAAAGGAAATTTTTAAATAATCAAAATAGAAAACTTCTTATCATAATTCTTTTGATACAAATAAAAAAAATATATTATCTCTTCTTGCATACCTGTGTGTGAGTTGCTACACCCCTGATCTGGGCACGACTTCCCTGCAAATTGGTTATTTGTTGTCGTAATCGAACAAGTTGGCGAGCCAGGATTTTAGTGGCAGCCTGTAACCATGCACTTATTTACTCGAAATTGATAATATTACTAACAGTGACTCCCAACTATTTTTTCATATCTGTGATTAGAGTATTGAGTGTGTGCTTAGGTGTGCTATATTTTAGTTTATATTGTGGAATCATTAGTTGTGTAATTGGTTGTAGACGATTGCATCCTGAAATGATTAGTTATGTACTTATGTAGGCATAAAGAACCTAGCAACTGAAATCTCAGATTCAGTCTTCAGAAGTTCTAAAAATCCCTAGAAAATTAAGTAAATGGCATCATAAAAGAACAGAAGAACTAGTCCAAGACATGGAAGATTGTAAAATTAGTAAATTTAGAAAAGAATCATATAAACAATAAATAACAAAATCAGATATGGACACTTTCAAATTTTTTATAAGCCAAAGAAGTCTTCTTTACAGTAAAACAACTGATGATTTATCAAAAATAAATAAATAAAGGCAATTCATGACTTCCCCCTAACTACAAAAATTGCACATCAAAACTACCCAAGGCTAAAATAACAAGGTAGATATGATTTAGTACTTTCTAGTTCTGAACTATAAATAATTGTTCATTAGACATGCTAATGACAAAGTTTCAACAAAGATATATGTGATTCCTCTGTTTAAATTTCATTGGAAATTCTAGATCAAAGCTTTGTGTACTAAGAAATCGTATTCTGTACAACAGCCACATTCAAGTGACCTAACCGTTAACCATATTTCAGAACTCTACATGCTCCAAATTTGATGATGAAAATAAATCTGTAATTGAAGCATTATCTGGACCAGTTCTGGGCTATTCATGTGGGATTATTGAACAACATCACATCTTTGGAGCAAATGTACTACTCAAGTGCAATACAAAGCACACAGATATGTATCTGATCAAAGATTTGCTATCAAGATCAAACAATGACCATACAAAAATATGTGAGACACAAAAATGAGAAAAACTTGCCTCATTTCCAGTTTTAGCTGTTTGTTTGATCTCAGCTACCAATTTTTTTTCCTGTAATGCACAAGGAAGTTAAACTCAAATGAAAGATGAAACAGAATAAGGTCTCTGCTTGGTATTATGTACCTCCATCTGAAGTGATGCTATCTCTCTTTCAATGCCTACAAGAACAAGGGTGAATAAAGAATATCTTAAAGGAAATACACCTTATTAAAATTAAATAATCATATCAAATGTTCCTCACAAAGCCTTTTTGTCATAAGTTGATTTTGATACCAACAGTTCCAGATGAATAAAGTCAGGGTAAATACTCGAAGACTGAACATATACGGTATGTAGAAAAATTGGAGCAGGGGAAAACCACAGTTAAGAAACAAAAATATCAGAAAATTCAAACAAAAAGATTTTGAACAAGAAAATATAGGTTTAAAATAACTGACTCATCCTTTAAAAAGAACAATCCTTGACTTTCACAACTAGTCAGTTGCATTTCAAAACTAACATATCCTGTAAAAATATTATGCCTGTTTGGAAGCAATAGGAAACCAATAGTAAGCTAGCCACTAATTTAGAAGAACAAAATATACAATTTAAACCCATATTTTGATCATCAATATAAATAGTTTACATTGGAAGTATTACTTGTACATATCTTCCCCATAAAACATTTGATCACATTTCACGCTCTAACTATTTGGTTGTAACTATTATTACCCATCACATTCTGTCCCCAGTTAATTATGAAAACGCACACGATATTCATTATTCTTTTCAGATATGGAAGGAAAGAAGAAAAGACACCGATCGTGACTTTCTTGACAGCTAAATGCATAAATAGTATGTCTACTTTGGGACTCCGTTAATTATTTCCATTTATGAAGTTTCTGCAGTGCACTTTAACAATCTTAAGAAACAATTAGTTCATTCCAGGGAGAAAAGAAATAGAAATGGTAAAGGGAAGATTCCAAATTGAAGTGAAAACACAACTGTTTACCTGTACCACATACCAAAGCAAGTTAACTCTCTAATATCTATTCAAGAAATTTAGTACAGATGCAGCAAAATATACAAGTCGAAATAAACAGAAAAATATTGAATAAGCACCCAACCAAGTAATTACCTCTTGTTGCAACCGCCATTTCCCTCTTACTTGTCCGCAGAGCCTCTATAATTCCCAAAAGAAAAAAGAGAGTGAAAAAAATGCACAAACAGATGGTCAATGCTAAATCTTTGAATTCCTAATTTTGATCAAAAGCTTATAATTTCCAATTTTCCACCTAACCAATTTTTCCCAGCACTCACAATCTACAGAGATGTATTATTTTATTTCCTTTTTTCAAAAAATCAAAGGTACGAATTTGAATGCGAGTTTCGAAATTCAGAGTGCGGAGAAAGTGCAAAAACGAAAGAATGACACGATATGAGAAATGAGGAGGAAGAAAAGGTGGACCTTTGGGTGAGGTTTTCTTCTTGAAGAGGTTCATGGTTGTGTGTCTCTGTGAATGGAAGAGGAGCAGAACCCTAATTGAAACGGACAGTAGCAGCAGCGTAGGAGCTGACTAGCACTTAGCACGGTGGACAGTGTGTGTGTTTTGTATGAGAGAGAAAATGGAAGCTTTGGGGAGCGTTCTGCGTCTCCACGTAATACCCAACGGTACTCATCCAA
Source organism: Arachis hypogaea (assembly GCF_003086295.3). NCBI lineage: Eukaryota > Viridiplantae > Streptophyta > Magnoliopsida > Fabales > Fabaceae > Arachis > Arachis hypogaea. The sequence goes on from NC_092038.1 coordinate 61,485,219, forward strand.
CTATCCAAGTAGCCGTTGCAGCTTTCCTTAGACTAAAATAGGGACAAATAAAAAATAAATAAACTATCAAAATAATACATGAAAATTCAGGTAGTTGACAAAATAACTTTAAAAAATATTAATGAAAAATAAATTTTTGAAAAATTAAAAATATTACAAAAATTTTAAAACTTAAATATATATTTGACGTACGAAAAATTACCGATCAAGAGTTTATAGCGAAAATAATGTTGTAAGTATAGTTCTTAACCAATGAAGATACCGCATATTAATTTAAAAGAGTTGTCACAAAAGTTAGAAATAAAATACTGGATGAATCCCAGGTCGTCTCCCAACGAGCTGACAAAAGAGTGCTATTTTATTGATCAGAAGTTTTCCAATTATTTTTAAGAGTTGAAGAACAGAGAGATAAGTGGTTGAGAATTTATATAATCAAATAAAAAGCCTTGACCGGGGATAGATTAATTGGAAGTTCTATCCTTGTTGAAATTTCTCAAGTGTAGCTTCAAGAGGTTGTTATTTTCCCTTAGTTAACCATTACTAAATAAAGAAAAGTCAAGTGATTGAGCAAACTCTTATTTGTGAGTCCTAATTCTCTCCCTTGGGAATAATTAGTGTTAGTAAATATAGAATTAGCCAATAACTTCCAAATTAACTAATCATTTGGATATTCCAACTCAAGGGTCTCCTTTTTAATCAACCCCCAAGTCAAGTGGGAGGTCTACTCCATTGACATGAATATAACTTTCACAGAATTAAGAGAGAAATAGAAGTGAGACTAGGGATGGCAATGTGTCCCCATGGAGGCGGGGACATGCCCTCCGCCCCCCGCCCCCCGCCCCCAATATCTGTCCCCGTCCTCACCCTGTCCCATGACGGGTAATGGGGACCCCGTATCCGCCGGGGACCTGGGTCTCCACGGATATCCGCAGATTTTTGTAAAAATTAGTAAAAATTGAGAAAAATGAAAAAAATTAGAGAAAATCAAAGATAATCTTCAATTTTCATTACAAACATAATATCCATAATCTTTAAAGACTTAAATAGCAATAACAACAAACATAAACATCCAAACATATCCATAAACAATCTAATATTACATAAACAACCAACCATATTCATAAACAACAAAATAAAGTTCATGACATCATAAAAACATAATTCCACCATCTCAATCTTCCTTTCATCCCACAATGGTAGTGATGGTAGATTCCGACTTACTTGAATCCTACATTGACAAGAAAATAATTTAAAGTTAAAATCATATAATAACTCAATAAGTCAATAATATAAAAACATAGTGTGTTATATGTAATTTAATAGTTTACTTACGTCAACATCTCCTTCAATGTTATGAATTGTGTAGCACTCAAATCGTATGTTAGTTGTAGTGCCAAGTTCATTCCAAAGCCAATCTTGATTACATATTAGAGCCTCTAATGTGTCCGGACGCAACCTACTACGATGTGGCGTAACAAATCGACCACCCGTACTAAATGAAGATTCAGAGGCAATGGTAGAGATAGGAATTGCCAAAAAATCTCTAGCAATAGCTTGCAAAGTAGAAAATTTCGCTCCATTTGACTTCCACCAATTTAAGATATCAAAATCTTGTTCAGTTTGTGGTACCGGTCTCTCTTCAAGATAATAATCCAACTCGCTCTTTGTATCAATAAATGCAGATTCCTCACTTACATGTGCAGCAAAATCAGCTTGCCAATCCTCATGACTGAACTTCCTCCTCTTTGAACTTGAAGGAATTGATGGTGGTGGCGGCATATCTAATTGAGCAGCTTGGTCTCTCTCTCTTTCCTTTGTTGCATATTCTAAAACTAAATCTTGCACTACCCTTTTCACTTGACCAATTATAACACATGCCTCCGTCTCACCATATATTTTACGAAAAAAGAAATTCAATAAATATATCTTGTACCTAGGATCCAAAAGAGTCCCAATAGCCATAACTGTATTAATCACACCTTAATACTTTTCAAACTTAGTTATCATACTAGTAGCCATCATTTCAATTATCTCATTTCCACAATTTTTTCACTCCATCAAAGCTAACTTAATCACACAAACCTTAGGAAAATAAAGATTTGATGTAGGATAAGTTGTTCCAGAAAACAATTCAGTCACATAAAAAATACCCTCAATCTTTGAAAAATTTCATCCGCCATATCCCAATCCTTCTCACTAGGCAAAGATTTATATTGACTCTCACGCAATGACAACCTTTCAAATACATCTCTATACATAATTGTAACTTCAAGCATCAAAAATGTTGAATTCCACCTAGTTTTACAATCAAGACAGAGATTTTTTGTGTACGGTATTTTAAGTTGCGCACATGTTTCCTTAAATTTTTCTTCTCTTTTAGGTGTTGCAGTCCAATAATGAACACTATCCCTCACCCTTTCAATAGCATGTGAAATAAGTTGTAACCCATCCTTGACAATCAAATTTAATTTATGCGCACAACATCGCATGTGAAATAATTTACCACCCAAGATAAAGTTTCTATGTGACATTTTAGTCAAAATATTCTCAATCATAACGTCATTAGTACTGCAATTATCAATAGTCAAAGTGGATACCTTCCTATCAAGATTCCAATCCATCAAACAATCCACAAGAACCTCTGAAAGTACCTCATCCGTGTGGGGAGCCGGCACATATATAAACCTGTAATGATAATTTAGTACAATTATAACCAGCTTTGCAATTATATAAACATTCGGAAGAACCTATAATGATAATATTATTACCTCACAAGACGGCTTTGCAATTTCCAATAATCATCAATGTAATGAGCCGTAACAGCCATATAACCTTTGTTTTGGTTGCTTGCTTCCACATATCAGTCATAATTGCAACTCGACTTTTATTACGCTCAAGGACATTCATTGTCTTCGATCTCTCATCGTTGTAGAGCTTCAAGATGTCACTCTTTAAAGTGTTGCGAGTAATCACCTTGAAGAGAGGTTGCAAAGCATTGCAAAATCGTCGAAATCCAATGTGATCCACAATAGATAGTGGATACTCGTGAAGACAAACCATAACTGATAACTCTTTCCTTGCATTTTCTTGGTCGAAGGTATATGCGCCAACCACAACTATTTTTCCACTAGTTGTTGGAGTTGTCTTCATCATACATTGTCTTATATCTCTAGTGGTGCGGAGCTTGCAGCTTTTGAAGTGATCACGTAAGTGCGAAGTGCCTTATTTTGGGTCACCAAGTAGCTTCGATTTGCAATAATTACATTCAGCCTTTAATTTTCCCATGATTTCTACAATCTTGAAGTGATTCCACACTTCGGAGGTTAACTTCCTCTTTCGAACACCACTTGTAGAGTTTGTCGTTCCTTCATTAGTAGTTGTGGTATCCGTTAGAGGTTCTTGAGGTTGAGATTAAGGAGCCTCTTGCGTAGTTTGAATATTAGTGCCTATAGGTTCTTCCGATGGAGCACTCTTCTCAAGAGTATTACTCAATCCATCCGAAGAAGACATTCTACAAAATAATAAAATATAAATCATGAATCAAAATCACATTAATCTAAAATATAAATTATGAAACAGAATCTCATTAACCTAACTCAAAAATATAAATTATAAATAAAAAATTAAAATTGAGCTCTCCAAACTATTCAAATAACACTACTTAGATATGAATATGATATTAGTTAAAACTGTTTGTTCTAGTGAAACAGAACAAAGAATAAAGGAACTGGAAGCAGAGTAGTAAATTAGAGTCTAAGTCATTAACCAATTCAGTTATATTCTGTTTCTATCCTTCTTCTAAGCTTTATATATATATATATAAAGTCCAATGTCCAATACTCCAATCCCTTTTAAATTGTATTATGTGCCTCGCTCTTATATATTTATTTGGCCTAATTCATTCAGACTTAACTGCCAAGACAGTAATCACCACTCAATATCATATCTAATGTAATCAAATATTTAAATAGGAACAATTCTTCACTAGAATAAAAATGCAAATATTGTTTATCAAATTGTTTTGCAATGACTTTTAAAAAGAATGAAACCATTTGGACTTAGCATAATAAACGTTTATGCAAAAACAAACATGGCACTGATAAACTATGAGGCATAGCTTTGAACCAGAATTATAAATTACACAACCAGAATCCAGAAATTCATAGTCAAAAAATCATTAACCTAATCAGAAATTTAGAAATTCAGTAACCTAATCAAAAATTCAGCACATCAAAACTCAATAATCCAGAAATTCAAAACACAAAAATTCACATTAATAGGAAACTCATTAATTCAGAACACCCAAATTCGTTACCCTAATTCAGAAATCTAAATTCAGAAAAGGGGATGGAAGACAAGGAAAGACTAAGGCTGACTTACCTGAACCTGATGAAGAAAAGGGGAAGGAAGACCAGCGTCCAGCGAAGACCGGCAACGCGAACAGGAGAAGATGACGACCACGACCAGGAAAAGATGACGACGTTGCTGACTCTGCTGCGACCAGCAGAAGAAGATGACGTTGCCGGAGCCCGCGGCGGTGAGCTCGACTGTCTCGACAACTTTAGTGAGCGACCGAGCCACTCAAGGAGTCTGGGGTGGGAGGCGGTACTGAGAGACTAGAGGGTGGAAGGCGGCGGGAGACAGTCGGCGGTTAGCGGTCAGCGGGAAGGAGGCAGGAAGGGCTAAGGATTTGAGGAGGAGTGGAGACGAGAGTCTCAGGTCTCAGTTCTTGCTCTCTGTCTCTCTCTAAAGCAGGATGGCTAGGGTTAGGAAATGTTCAAATGAGAGTGGCTCACATATAATATATATATACCAAGGCATTTTTGTCCTTTCACACAAACGGGGATTTAACGGGTCTCCATGGGGCGGGGACCTTTACCCCCGCCCGCGCCCCGTTTATTATACGGGGCCCCGTCCCCTGTCCCGCGGGTAAAAATTACCCCCCATACCTGCTCCTCGACGGATAAATCCCCGCGGGTACCCGCCCCGCCGGGGATTTTTGCCATGCCTAAGTGAGACATGATAAACAATAACTAAAAATTAATAAAAAAATAAAAATAGTTCTTACAGTAATAAATTTTAAAAATAATCCAATTGTAACTCTGAATAAGGATTAAGGATATGGAAGAGTAAGGGACAAGGAAACAAACTGGAATAAATGAAACTTCAATGAAGGTAGCAACTCTTCTCAATATTCCAATCAATAGCAAAAATCAGTAATGTTCTAAGAACTGTGAATGTGAAGAAAACCTAGAAGAAGACGTCGAAATCTCTCTCTAGATTCAAAACTAAACTAAAAATTTGCAGAATGAGAATGGGTGATAAACCACTATTTTATGATTTATCTTGTACACAATTGAGTGATTTTTATCAACTCTTTACCCACTTATTCATATGATTTGCATGTTTTACATTTTTCTTCCTGATTCTGTGCTATGATTAAAAACATGCTTCTATAGTCTTAATTTTGCTATGTTTAATCCTCTCTTATTATCATTCGATGATTTGATATGTGTGTTAAGTGATTTTAGAGATTACAGGAAAGGAATGACTTAGAGGATGGAAAGGAAGCATGCAAAACTGGAAGGAATACAAGGAACTGAAGGAACTGCTAAAGCTGTCCAGCCTGACTTCTTGGTACTAAATCGACCATAACTTGAGCTACAGAGATCCAAATGATGCATTTCTAGTTGCGTTGGAAAGCTAACATCCGGGGCTTTGCAACGATATATAATTTATCATAGCTGCCCCGAAGTTAGGCAACGCGAACGCATGGATGACGCGCCTGTGTCGCATCTGCAAAATCTCAATCCACGCAAATGCGTAGACGACACTTCCACGTCACTTTCTCGCGACCTGTACGTACCAGATTTCGAAATCAGCGATTTCTGGGCTGTTTTTGACCCAGTTTTTGACCCAGAAAGCACAGATTAGAGGCTATAAAGTGGGAAAATCCATTCATACATGATACAACATACATTCATTTATAAATCACACTTTTCATAATTTAGATGTAGTTTTTACAGAGAGAGGCTCTCTCCTCTCTCTTAGGATTAGGATTAGAACTCCTCTTAAAGGACTTAGGAATATTTTCATCTTCTTCAATTACAGGTTCAATGTTCCTTTTATTTCTCTTTTCAATCTAATTTATGAAACTTGTCCATGTTAGAATTGATATCTTTATTTAATATAATTTGAGGTATTTCAGACTCATGATTGCTTTCCTTTATTTATATAAATAATTTAGATTTTTTTTTCTTTTGGCTTTGGTTGATTAATTGGTAACTCTTGAGTTGTCAAACTCATCGTGATTGATAATTAATATCTTTGCTGATTAATTTAGATTCCTATAAATCTAGTCTTTCCTTGAGGAGTTGACTAGGACTTTAGGTGTTAAATTAATTTGTCCACTTAACTGACCTTCATAGTTAGAGGTTGACTTAGTGGTAGCAAAAATATAATTCTCATTACCATTGATAAGGATAACTAGGATAGGACTTTCAATTTTCATATCTTGCCAAGAGTTTTATTAGTTATAAATTTATTAATTTCCTGCAATATATTTCTCCTGTTCAAAACCCTTTCAAAACCCAAAATAATGTTTTCCATAATCAATAATAAATCACACCTCCCTGCAATTCCTTGAGAAGATGACCCGAGGTTTGAATACTTCGGTTTATAAATTTTATTGGGTTTGTTAATTGTGACAACCAAACGTTTGTAAGAAAGGATTTTCTGTTGGTTTAGAAGCTATACTTACAACGCGATTATATTTTTATAAAATTCTTTACTAGCAAAAATCCGTTCTTCAATGGGCCTTGAGTCTCTACTATTTCCTAGCTCTAGTCTGTGCTTCTGGGCCGAAAACTGGCCCAAAATCGCCCCCAGTGATTTTTTGCAACTGCTATACGTCGCGCATGTCACGTGCATGCGTCAGTTACGCGTACGCGTCGCTTGTCCTCTGCGCTAATCACACGTGCGCGCCAAGTGCGCATGCGCATTGCTATGGAATGCTCCAATTCACGTGCACCCGTCGGCCATGCATGCGCGTCATGTCTCGCTGGTCAGCTCCATCATTTCTTTGTGTCCCTTCCATTTTTGCAAGTTTCCTTTCCATTCTCCAAGCCATTCCTGTCCTGTAAAGCCTAAAAACACTTAACACACAGATCACAGCATCAAATGGTATAGAGATGGATAAAAATCTATAATTTAAAGGCTCTGGAAGCAAGTTTTTAATCATAGTATTAAATCAGGAAGGCAAACGTATAACATGCTAATTACATGAGCAGGTGTAGGAGAAAGGTGATAAAAACCGCTCAATTCAACACAAGATAGACCATAAAATAGTGGTTTATCAACCTCCCCACACTTACACATTAGCATGTCCTCATGCTAAGCTCTAAGAGATCAAAAAGAATAAATAGGGACAGTAGGACTCATACAATGCAATGCAACCTATACATATGAATGCAACTATATGACGAAATGTCTATACCTACTTGGTTAAGAAAATGAACAAGTTCTTCAAGACAAACAGAAATCAAATTCCACTAATTCAAATCACACAATAAGAGAATAGTAAACTTGTAAGGAGATAGCTCATGAAAGCCGGGAACATAGAGTCAAGCTTGAACCCTCACTTGGAGCGTGTATGTACTCTAGTCACTCAGGTGTATAGGGTAATCCACTCTAGTTTCCTCCATTCATGCTTTCTAAAATTTGTTCTTCATCTAACTGATCAACAAATATTTAATGCACACATACAAACATCATGAGGTCTTTCTTAAGGTTGTAATAGGGCTTAGGTAAGGGTGAGGACACATATATGGCTAAGTGAGCTGAAAATTGAATCCTTGATTATCCTAAGTTCTCACCTAACACACACACACACACATGTTCCCTATGCTTCTAAAATCATGCCTAAATACCCATAATCTCACTTTGTATGTTGCACCTACTCATGCATTTAAATGTTCTTTTTATTTCACCTCATATGCATTGATTCTTTTTATTAAACTTATCATTTGGGGTGCTTTCATTCCCCTAAACTTAAACTTGAAACATGCAAAAATATTTTTTTTGAAAGCATCATAGCATCAATGCATTTGGTTTTCATAAATTCACATGAGTAGCATTCAGACCTTAGATATTTATCAATTAACATACATTCTTATTAACCCGAGTTCCCATAGTTTTCCCACATTTATTTTTCACACAATCTCTATCTTAAGCTAACCAAAGATTCAACTTGGTGGTAATTAATTTGTTTTTCTCTTTAAGGCTAGTGATGTGGTAAAATATAGAACAAATGAGGATTAACAGGCTCAAAGTGGCAAACAAGGGATAATTAGAATGGCGGGCCATTTAGGATAGTGAGCTAATAATAAATGATGGCCTCAATCATACATGTGCATGAATACATTAAATAATGGATATATAGAATGGAACAAACCATAGATCGCAATCATAGAGGAGAGAAAACACACAAGAATAAAAATCATGGTCAAATAATGTAACCATACAATTAGGCTCAAATTCTCACTAGGTTGTGTGTTCTAGCTCTAAAACCATGTTCCAAATTACAATCTTCAAACAAGTTTAACATAGAATTTTGGTTTGAAATAGTGAAATTTTTCAAAAATAGGGTCTTTGAAAAGAACTTATTATTTTTCAACCAAGCAGACCATACATGCAACTAATTATTACTATGCAATCTATTCTATCTAAACAAAAAGAAAATTTATCTACTGGTGCTAGGAGAAAGAGAAGTTACCTCCAGAAGTCAGGTACTGACCGACCTCCCCACACTTAAGGCTTGGCATCGTTTTGCCATCAGTCAGGAACAAAGAGGGGCTGGTAACAGCATCTCCACAGTCAGATGCGTCTGGGCTCCCGGTGATGGTAGTTGAAGTAGAGTCTAGAAAGTCTGGTTCTTCTGTGGGTGGGTGGTTGCCAACAATCAGCTCCTTGAGGTATGTAAATTGGTGCTTGTGGTGGCACTCCATGTGATCCAACCTCTGTAGTATCTGAAGGAGCAGCTAATTTGTTGAAGGTGCTTATGATGTGGAAGGAGAAGGGATATCTCTGGCCGGGTCTTCAGTTCGGTTAGTAGTGGCTACTGCGGGTTTGATGTATTTCCCACTCGGAACATATTGATCATCCCGAGGAAGCATGGCCTTGGTGTCTCCAGCTCTATAGGGGACTCCAGCTGTTGAGACCAAATCTGAAACCAAGGCGGAAAAAGGTAAGTTGTCCGCAATCTGTACGTGTCCCATAGCTTGCCCAGATGTGTCGTGGTAAGTTGAGAGGCTGGTCCGTAAGGATACACCAGATGAGAACAGCCATGTCTGCAGTAAAGGAGGACTCGTGAGTGCTCGGGAAGACGTAGTGGGACATAATCTGTGCCCACACGCGAGCCTCCAAGGTAAGTGCAGGAGCCAGTATGCTCTTAGGATGGGATCGATGGTAACCATAGATCCATGAGCTGTTAGGTAGTGCTATAGTTCTGAGAACGTCGTCCCAGTCAAATTGGTATCACTGGCGCTTGAGAGAGGCTTCTTGAAATGCGTCCAATCCTTCTAGAGCAGGGGGAAGATCTAAAGCTTGGTGAATGGCCCTTTTGGAGATGGGGACTTGCTTCTGACAGACACAGACAGACTGCAGGGTTGGCATGTGAAAATTAGAGTAGAATTCGACTACTCATGAAAGATTGACCTGCCGTGGCTGCTTCCGTAAGAAATCCCAGTGTCTTTGTTCAATGCGGGACTCTACCAGGTCAACAATGTTGGTAGGGAGGATAAGAATATGCTCATTGTTGTAGTTTCTTGCCGCCAGAATGGAAAAGCTTTTTCATATTTATTGACCTTGATGATCCTCTTGACTTGCTTTGTTGATGGTTTGACAGCTGTTGAAGAAGGTTTCGCAGCTAGCGCTCTTTTTGTTCCTCTCTTTGCCGGTGGTTTGGGGGCAGCTTTCTCTTTACCTTTCTTGGTGGGCATCCTGAAAGGGAAAAGAGAAGTAGCATGTATACGTAAGTCAAAGGGTTAGAGCAAGGAAGAGGACCTTACAAGTGATGATCTTGCCAAGGTAAAGAAGGATGTCGTTAACACATGGTCGCGACTTCATATAATTAGGACATCAATGGAAACATAGCAAGAAAGATGAAGGCCATTAAATGCAAGATGTTTATTGGCATGCCGACAAAGGCATGAGTAGCATAGATCAAGCATTAATTGCGAAAAATGTATTATCACTTGTAACAAATTAACAATCATGTTTGTATTGACAATTATATCAAATTAATAAAACATGATAAAGAATTTGTGAAAAACAGGCATTATAGTAGAAGGCTAGAATATTTAAGAATGCACAATGCCATATGAGCTTTTTCACAAAAAACTTGGTATGCATGTTTAACATGATAGGGAAAGAATTAAATTGGAATATGCAAGCATGCCAAAAATAATTAATATGAATTGTCAAACAACTCCATAATAACAATCACAAGCAATTATAGAAGAAATCACCCATTAAGATATCTAACACCAAGTAAAATAATGCAAAAGTCAATAATTAAGAGGAGGAAGGGAGAGAAAATAGAAAGAAAGAACCTTGAGAAAAAGGTTATAAAGAGAGAGATGATGGAGAATGTAAGATTGAGAAAATATGGGAGAAAGGGGAAGAAGAAGAAGAAGAGTGGAGAGAAAAGAAAGAAAGAAGAAGAAAGAAATTAGGATTAGAAAAGGAAAATATATGAAAAGTGGCGGTGCAGGGATCAGGTTGCGCTACGCTGATGACGCATACGCGTGGTGTGCGCGTACGCGTGGTTTGCGCAGAAAGGGAGGGGACGCGTAAGCGTAGGTCACGCGGATGCGTGACCGTGTTTCTGCTACTAGCGTGAGGGCAACGTGGCTCTCGCACAACCCTCTATTCAAATTGGGATGTGTGCCAAAATGCCATATGACGCGTGCACGTCAGGCGCGCACAAACGTGGAAGTGCTTATTGTGAAAGTGACGCGCATGTGTCCACGACGCGTACGCGTGATGCAATTTGTGCCTCGGGCACAGTGCCAGCACAAAGCCAGCCCAACCTTCAGCCACTACACCTTTTACGTCAAATTTGCAAAGTCACGCGTGCGCCGCATTGACACGAACGCGTGGAGTGCCAATTTCTCAGATGACGCGTATGCGTGAAGGACGCGTACGCGTGGTGATGCTTGTCTGATTGGAACACTTTCTGCACTGCTCCCATGTAACTTTCTGCCTTTTTTATTTTTTATGCAGATCCAAATGCAGGCTATATGCAGAAATAATGAGAAGAGTCACTAAAAATAGAAGCTAAGAAGAGAGGAATGATCATACCATGGTGGGTTTTCTCCCACCCAGCACTTTGCTTTAACGTCCTTAAGTTGGACGGTCCACCAGCTTAATCTGCTTCTGTTGGCGGGTCCTCCAAGAGGAAAACCTCTAGCTCTTTATTGTCCTTCATCTTCTCACCATGATACAGCTTTAAGCGATGTCCATTGTCTTTGATGAGATTGGAACTTGAAGGATGGCTCAAGTGGAAGACTCCATATGGCTCTGCTTTCTCTACTATGTAGGGACCTTCCCACCTTGATCTCAGCTTGCCTGACATGAGCCTCAGCCTTGAGTGAGGAGAACTAATTCCCCAAGTTTGAACTCTCTCCTTTTAATGTGCTTATCATCCATATCCTTCATTTTTTCTTTGTATAGCCTGGAGTTATCGTATGCTTTTAGGCGAAGGTTCTCTAATTCTTGTAGTTGCATTTTCCTTTCAGCCCCGGCCTTCTCAAATCCGATGTTGATTTCTCTCACTGCCCAGAATGCCTTGTGTTCCACCTCCACAGGGAGGTGGCAAGTCCTTCTGTATACTAGGCGGAAGGGGCTCATCCCGATTGGTGTCTTGTATGCTGTCCGATATGCCCAAAGTGCATCTTGTAGCCTGGTGCTCCAGTCCTTCCTATGAGGCTTAACTATCTTCTCTAGGATACGCTTTATCTCTCTGTTAGACACCTCTGCTTGTCCGTTAGTCTGCGGGTGGTAGGCAGTTGCTACCTTGTGGACAATCCCATGCTTCTTCAATAGTCCTGCTAATCTCCTGTTACAAAAGTGAGTGCCTTGATCACTCACGATTGCTCGTGGTGATCTAAAGCGACAGATAATATGATTTCTAACAAAGGAGACAACAATGTTAGCATCATCAGTACGGGTAGGAATGGTTTCCACCCATTTAGAAACATAATCTACAACTAATAGTATATAAAGATAACCACTAGAGTTTGGAAATGGACCCATAAAGTCAACGCCCCAAACATAAAAAATTTCACAAAATAGCATAATTTGTTGGGGCATCTCATCCCTTCTGGATATATTCCCAAATCTTTGGCATGGGGAACAAGATTTACAGAAGGCAGTAGCATCTTTATAAAGAGTAGGCCACCAGAATCCACAGTTTAAAATTTTTCTAGCTATTCTTTGAGGGCCAAAATGTCCACCACTCTCAGAGGAGTGGCAGGCCTCTAAAATGGACTGGAATTCTGATTGAGGCACACACCTTCTAATTATCTGATTAGCACCATACCTTCACAAATATGGGTCATCCCATATATAATATTTGGACTCACTTTTCAGCTTGTTCTTCTTATGCTTAGTAAAATTGGGAGGGAAGGTATGACTAACTAAATAATTAGCTACAGGTGCTTACCAAGGAACTACTTCAGATATTGCATGTAAGATATCAAATGGAAAAGCATCATTGATAGGAGTGGAGTCATCCTTATTGTGCTCAAGGTGACTCAAGTGGTCCGCCACTAAATTCTGAGAACCACTCCTATCCTTAATTTCTAAAGCAAATTCTTACAGCAGCAGTATCCAATGGATTAGCCTTGGTTTGGACTCTTTTTTAGCTAATAAATATTTTAGAGCTGCATGGTCTGAGTACACTACCACCTTAGTACCAAGTAAGTAGGCTCGGAATTTATCCAGAGCAAAAACAATGGCTAGAAGCTCTTTTTCAATGGTAGTGTAATTGGACTGAGCAGTGTCTAATGTCTTTGAAGCATATGAAATTACAAAATGATCCTTACCCGCGCGTTGGGCCAGCGCCGCTCCTACAGCGTGGATGGAGGCATCACACATAATCTCAAAAGGCTGGCTCCAGTCTGGTCCTCTCACAATTAGAGCTTGAGTCAAGGCGATCTTCAGCTTGTCAAATGCTTCCATGCAGTCCTCACTCAACTCGAACTCAACATCCTTCTGCAGCAGTCTAGATAAAGGTAAAGCTACCTTACTAAACTCCTTCATGAATCTCCGGTAAAAACCTGCATGGCCAAGTAACGAACAGACTTCCCTCACAGAGGAGGGGTAAGGTAAACTAAAAATGACATCTACCTTTGCTGGATCTATAGAAAAACCATTATTAGAAATAACGTGTCCTAGAACAATACCTTGTTCGACCATAAAATGACACTTTTCAAAATTCAAAACAAGGTTTGAACTAACACACCTATCTAATACTCTAGCTAAACTATCCAAGCAAAGGCTAAAAGAATCACCATACACACTAAAGTCATCCATGAAAACTTCCATACAGTCTTCAAGGAAATCTGAAGAAATACTCATCATGCATCTTTGGAACGTTGTCGGTGCATTACATAAGCCAAAAGGCATCCTCCTATACGCATACATTCCAAAGGGACATAGAAAAGTAGTTTTCTCCTGATCTTCAGGAGCTATATGAATATGAAAATAGCCAGTGTAACCATCTAGAAAATAGTAGTGTGATTTACCTGATAGGCAATCAAGCATCTGATCGATAAATGGTAAGGGGTAGTGATCCTTATGAGTGGCCTGGTTGAGACGCCTGTAATCAATGCATACCTTCCAGGCGTTCTGCACCCTAGTTGTAATGAGCTTTCCATGCTCATTCTTTACTGTTGTGACTCCAGATTTCTTTGGAACCACTTGTATTGGGCTGACCCATTCACTGCCTGAGATTGGGTAGATGATGTCTGCCTCCAGTAGTTTGGTTACTTCCTTCTTGACAACCTCTAAGATGGTGGGATTCAGTCTTCTTTGGGCTTGACGGACAGGCCTTGCTCCCTCTTCTAAAAATATTATGTGCTCACAAACTTGAGGGCTGATGCCTACTATATCCGCCAAACTCCATCCAATTGCTTTATTGTGTCTTCTTAGCACACTAAGCAGTTGCTCCTCTTGTTGGGAAGTGAGTTCCCTTGCAATGATAACTGGGAGCTTCTGGTTATCCTCAAGGTAAGCATACTTGAGGTGGGATGGAAGGGGTTTTAACTCCAATCTCTGCTCATGGCTAGGTACTTGATCATCTTGAGCTAGTGACGGTTGTAATGTGTTTCTGTCTTGTCCAGGGGGTGTCCCCACACTTGCACCTTGCTCCATGTGCCTCTCCTCTACTTCCTTCTGATGAACTGCAGCTACAGTCTCATCAATGACGTTGCACTGGAAGATGGAATGGTCTTTCGGAGGATGCTTCATAGCCTCATTCAGATTGAAGCTCACTGCTGGGCCGTCTATCTCAAAAGAATAAGTTCCTGAGAATGCATCCAACCTGAACTTTGAGGTCTTCAGGAATGGTCTTCTGAGTAAGATGGATGACGGTCTTCCTGAATCATTTTGGGGCATTTCCAAGATGTAGAAGTCAATGGGAAATGTGAGCCCCTTGATGCTCCCCAGTACGTCCTCAGCAATTCCAACCACTGTAATAATGCTTTTATCTACTAACACAAAATAAGCTGCCAACCTTTTCAAGGGAGGGAGCCTCAAAGCATCATATATAGACAAAGGCATAATACTCACGCACACTCCTAAATCACACATGCAGTCAGAAAATATTACACCTCCAATGGTACAGTTAACCATGCATGGACCTGTGTCACTACATTTTTCAGGTATATCCCCCATTAAAGCAGATATAGAACTACCTAAAGGAATAGTTTCTAATTCATTAATTTTATCCTTATGCATGCATAAATCTTTCAGAAACTTCGCATATTTAGGTACTTGCTGAAACATAAAAATGGGGAACAGTTACCTCAACCTTTTTGAAGATTTCTATCATTTTTGGGTCAAGTTCCATCTTCTTTCTAGGGATGGCATCTCTGGGAGCTTGAGCCTCTTTTGGTGTACCATTCTCTGGTTGAGTTGCTTCTCTTTAACCATGTTTTGTACTTCATCTTCCTCTTCAACATCCACCACTTCAACCATGTTCTCAACTGAGGCGTGTTCTTGTGGTTTTGGCTCCTCATGATTCCTCTCTTACAGTGTGGTTTCGGACCTCAAGGTGATGGCATTGATGCCTCCCTTGGGATTGGGTAAAGGTTGAAAAGGAATTCCACTGGGACTTGAAGACTGGTTGTTGGAGTTGTTCAGTGATCCAATCTGTGAGACGAGAGCTTGTAAAGTAGAATTCAGACCGTTTAAGGTATAAGTAAGGTTGTTCTCCATGGTCTTCTATCTTTGATCAATAGAGTGTAGTAACTCGTCATTAGAAGAGGAAGGGGGGTAAGTAATCTAAGGGGTCTGCTGTTGGTTATTCTGAGGCGCTTAGGATTGCCTTTGGTGAGGTACTCTGTAAGGCTGGTTTTGGTTCTGCTGTCTGTTGTTGTTGTTATTCCACCTCTGATTTCCATTGTTGTCTCTGCCTCCTCTGTTGTAGTTGTCCCTCCATCCCTGGTTGGGATTATCTCTCCATCCCTGGTTGGAGTTGTCTTGCCAACTTTGATTATAGTTCCCCCTTGGTTGTAGTTGCCGCCTTGTTGATAGTATCCTTGATTCGGGCGATCATAAAAATTGTGAGTAGCTGCCAAGGTGCTGTCCTCATGTTGGAGCTGTGGACACTCATCAATGTAATTACTATAATCAGCACATATTTCGCATACTCTCTGAGGAACCAGTTGATGACTTTGTTGTGATGGGGGAGGCTGAGGTTGTTGTTGATTCAGGTGTATCTGCTTCAATAATTTGGTCATCTAACATAGACTCTGTGTGAGAGCGGTAGTCTCACTGCTAGAGGAAACCCCTGCCACAGCCTTGGGATGGTTGTTTCTATGCTTGTGATTCTGAGCAGACTCAGCCAAGTCAGCGATCAGTTGCCATGCTTCTTCTGTGGTCTTGTACTTTTTTCAGAAAACCATAACTCACACCATCTAATGTAGTCTTGTCCTGGGGTTTCATGCCTTGTGTGAAGTAGTTGATCAACAACAACTTGTCAATCATGTGGTGGGGGCATATGTCTAGGAGATTATTGAAGTACTCCCAATATTCGTAAAGAGTCTCAGATTCGCCTTGAATAATCATTGAAATTTCTTTCCTCAGTCTATCAGTAACTTCAGCTGGAAAGTATTTTTCTAAGAATTCTCTTCTAAGCGTATCCCAATTAGTAAGAACTGTTTCAGGTTGAGTGTAGTAACACTCCTTCGCCTTTCCCTCAAGAGAAAATGGGAAGGCGGCTAGCAGAATAGAAGTCTCAGTTGCACCATTACGCCTAACAGTAAAACAGGTTGTTTGAAAATCTCTGAGATGCTTGAGTGGTTCTTGAGCATGTAAGCCATGAAACTTCGGTAGTAGATTGATTAGTGCAGTCTTCAGTTCAATATCTGCACCCAGATTTGGATGACGCGCTTGGAAAGGTCGCAGTGTAAAGTCTGGAGCTCTTGCTTCCTGGAGAGTAATCCTCATGGGAGCTGCCATGTTCTCTGCGCTCAAATCAACCAAATCAGTAGGAAAGGAGCTTGTTTCTTCCTTAAACAAGTGTAATTACCCGTGCTATGCACGTGATAAGATTGAAATTATAATTTTAAATTATTTTTTTAAAATTAATTTGAATTATAATAATTTGATTAATAAAAAAAGTAATATGCTATGTATTGTTTATTTTTTTTAATCTAGTGTTAATTAGATTAACTCTAAAATAGTTATTAATCGATTTTAATAATCTACTTTTTTCAATAAATCAGACATGCATAATGAATATGATCATAAATAATATAGTAATAGTTAAATCCACTAACAAATATATTGGCTATTATCACACTATAAAAGAAATTAAATATAAAGGCTATTAGCACGCACTTATAAATCTATAAAATCACACTATCTTTGATTCGTGTAAGGGTTTACTTACCAAATAAACTTAAAATATGAACAAAATGGACCTAGCATCACTTGAAAAAATCATGGAAAATAATCAACTTACCTTATCATCTATGAAAACCATTTGTTTGTAAGTCGTCTTGTTCTTGTCAAATTTGGATGGGACTTTCCATAACCTTATAATTCTTGCCTTTATTTTTCAAACTTTTTTATTACATAATCTACCATAGGTAATAATGTTGAAAGAATCGTAGTTAGTATCCTTTAGGTATGAAAAATAATAAATAAAAGAAGTTCCATGTCTGAGGTACGAATTTTCTAGATGATAAATAATTGTAACAATTCACTATTAATCCTTATATATATACACACTAATTATACACGGTAATAATTAGTAAATATTTTCAATGGAGATACTTGCTACAATTAGGTGAAATTTGTGCCATTATATTTTATTAACCTTTATGATTGATTCAATAGAAATACTTACTCAATATATATGTTATCGATAATAATTATATGCCAATATTTTTAAGAAAGAGCTAAAATAAAGAGGAGATATATAAATATATATAATATTATTGCTATATAGGAAGTATACATAAATTGTTACATTTTTTATTATATTATACAACTTAAAATTATACTATCATGTTATTATTAATTCTAGATACTTGCTATAATTATATCAAATTTAATTATAACTCTAAATAAATAAAATAGATAACATTCAATATTATTTTTTTCTTTTTTACATTCAATACTGTAAATATAAAAAGTAAAATAATTAATGAAAAAATATGAGCAGAAAATAAAATATATTAAGTAAAATTCAATTTGTTATCTAATTAATCTTGTGTTCATACGATATAACTTTACGAAAATGTTATGAATCACAACCTTTTTTATTCTCCAAAAAAAAAAACACTATACGTAGCCTTTAGTAGTGCAAAAAATAATTATAAAAATTAATTATTGATATTGATATTAATCACAATTGATTATTGATACTCTAATTTTTTTAAAATATATTTTACTTTTTTAAAATATAATGCATGTACCGTGTAGACCTTATTATTATTATTATTATTATTATTATTATTATTATTATTATTATTATTATTATTATTATTATCTACTAATTGATATCAAATTAAACGGGTCACTATTAATGTGTGCATTAACTATCTCCTAATAAAATTATTACATTTGAATGAAAATTAAAATTATATCAATTGATATAATTAGAATAATTAAAAATATTGATAATTGATAAGTAGTTTAATAACGTATTGAATATTGATTTGATATAATTATAATGAAAATATTTTCTTAAATTAATATAATTATGCATTATTCATGAACTAATTGTAATATAATTAGAATAACTTTATTTGAGAGAAAAAAAGAATTCATGTGTAATTTTTAAAAATTATAATATTTTACTTATATATATATATATATATATATATATATATATATATATATATATATACGTATATATTAAATTTGTTAAATAATATATATATATATATATATATATATATATATATATATATATATATATATGTTACGGTAGTTTTTTTATTATATATACATATACATAAATAAAAAAATATATGAATTATATTTTGTTAAACTTCATGTTACTGTTTATTAAAAATATTTAAATCACATATATTAATTATTTTTTTGTTATAATTATTTTATTTTATATATATGATTATTTTTTATTCTACAATCCTGCAATAATTTTTTATTTTTTATATCTATATATATTCCTCAATTCCGACCCCATTCATATACATATTAACAGGTTTTTCTCTAATAGTGATGTTTTAATTTTTTGTTTTCCTTTTTTAACGTATCTTTTCTTTTTTAAATAGTGATATTTTAATATTTTTTTAAATATATATATTTTAATAATTACATTAATAATTTGAAATATAAAATGAGAAAAAAAGATGATACATATATCCAAGAAAGAAAATAAACTTAAAAATCAGAAAAAAATGTATATTAAAAAATATAAAAATAATATATTCAAAAAGAATAGTCGTAATATATAAATGAGTCAACAATTTAAATTTCTCTAAAACTAATTTAATCAAATACCAATATTAGAAATAAATTACTTAAATAATATTTTACCTATTCTAGTCCTTAGACATGTATAGATTAGAGTCATTCTCATAACGACAACCAACTAAAATAATATTGTAAGTTCGAACATTTAAAATTTGTACAAATTCAAACTATTCCCTTATTCTTTGAAAACCTTCCGTATTCCTGATAGAGTTGAATCGCGATTCTTTTTTTGGAAAAAGAGTTACAGATATGGCTTTGACGTGTTGGAGACCAAAATTCGAAAGTCACTAAGTGTGACACCCATTAAACCCTAAAGGTCAAATAAAATAGTATCCCTCATTTTATTCTCATTTAATTCTAAATCAAAAGTAATAATGACTTATTTAATTTAGCATTTATGATAATAAATCAGATGACCATTATATAAGTCATTTAGTGTAAAATAGCTTAATTTGCGATTATAATTAATATATGTATTATCCATAAATAGATTAGGAAATAATAATTTCGTAACAAAATCATTCAATTTGAATTACAATAAATTGATTGATAGAAATTATAATAAATTGTATGATATTTAAATAATTAATCAAATCAATTAGTTGATATAATTAATTTATTTTAATAAATTGAATTTAATGAGTTAAAAGAAATAAATCGAAAAACACCATCTAAAACATGCCACAACAGTTTTATCATTAAGTGAAGAAATTTAATTTTTATATAATAGAATTCATATTTACAGATTATTATATTAAACACATACTAAAAAAAACACACTAAACAAAATAAACGCATCAATGGTAAAATATAACCTAAAAAATCAATTAAATTCAAAAAGAACATGTGATGAATTACAATAAATCTATATATGAGAAGTAAAAGTAAAATAAATAATTAAAAATAATGTAAAAATAGCAATTAAAAAAAGTAAAAAAAGATAGAAAAGATAATGTTTGAAGTAGATAAAAAATGTATTGTAATAAAAGATTAATATAATTAATTAATACAAAGGATGAAAGAGAAAAATTAAAATACGATCTTATTAAAAAAATTAAAAAATATTTTAAAGAAGAACCTATTAATCAATTTTTATAAAAATATTACAAAAAATTTAAATTATCTTTAATAAAATAATAATACCCTTAAGAATTATTAATCAAAAGAAATAAAAAAAAGAATTAATATAAAACAAAATCATAGAAAAATATTAACAAAATTAAGATAAAAAAACAAAAATAAAAAATTACAAATATTTTACTTGAAGTACAAAATAAAGAGAGAAAAGAGATATATAAAATAATAAGATAATAAATTGAATTAATTGAGTTTATTTATTTCATTGTTTTATATATTATTTATTAAATAATTTAATATTTATCTCGATCAATTAAAAAATAAATTAGTTATAATTAATTTTGTTTAATGAATCAAACAAAATTTAAAATAATTTGATATTTACTCTAATTAAATTAAATATTTAAAGTTATGATTAATGTAATTTAATGAATCAAATAAAATATTAAATGATAAAATATTTATTCTAATCAAATCAAATTACATAATTGATTAGTTATAATTAATACAATTAAATGAATCAAACACATTAAATTGAAAAATAACTTAGTTAATTTATATCTTAAGGACATATTTTTAAAATATTTTTCAACAAATTTTATAAAATATTTTTTATAATATTTTTATCCTATAATCTAAATACACAATTATAATAATCTATTAAAAAGTACTTAATTAGTTAATACAAATAATTAGTATAATTGATTTAGTTCAATAAATTAAAAGAAGTAAATGTGAAAGGGAGAGATAAAGAGAAAGTGAAATTATAAAAAAAACGTGTAGCCATTAAAAAGCAATAAAAAAGTTCCTTTTATTTTTTATTTATTAATTATTAATTTATTATAATTAATTTCACAACATTTATTATACGTTATTCATTTTACAAATTAACACAATCAATTAATTGATATTAATTATCGATAATTAATTTTAATTGATATAACTCATTCGCTATACTTTTTAAATAAATAATTAAAAATACACATCTCAATTTTTTGTTAAAGTAGAATAAAATAAAATACATAAATTGAGTAGTTATAAATCTGGAAATTATAAAATTTTATTAACAACTCAAATAAATTAGTACCAT
This sequence comes from Arachis hypogaea, assembly GCF_003086295.3. Classification (NCBI taxonomy): domain Eukaryota; kingdom Viridiplantae; phylum Streptophyta; class Magnoliopsida; order Fabales; family Fabaceae; genus Arachis; species Arachis hypogaea. The sequence continues at coordinate 61,506,622 of NC_092038.1, forward strand.
AAAACTAAATTTAATGTTTATTTTAAAAATAATTACTGACTTTTTATTCTTTTAATTATTAATAATTCAAATAAAGTAATACCCTATAACTTATTTTGTTATCTATTTTAAATAGTTACTAATATTCTATTTTCTAATTATTTGTTTGTCTTATTTATCATTTATACTTTCAATCAATTATATTAATAAATAAATAAACTAAATTAACTCAGTTATACTTGGACTATTCAATAATTTAACATAATCTTTTTAATTTGAGATTAACTACTAACGATAGAAAATAAAAAATTTAGAGTAATTCAATATAATAAACATTAATTATTATTGTGAAATAACCTAAAATCATAATGCAATTTATTTTTAAAAAATAATCAAGTATTATTGTTAATTATGAAATAACCTAAAATTATAATGCATTTTATTTTTAAAGAAATAACCATCCATTAATATCTGTAAATAAAAACTATCATCAAAATGCTTTGACTAAAAATATGAAGGGTTAATTACTATTCATTATTAATAATATATCGATTATATCAAAAAATAAAAATATAATTTTTCACATTTACACCATTAGAAAAATTACCATCATGAGTAAAATTTTGTTATTAAAAAAGAATAAAATTACATACATAGTGAATTTAAAAAATAAATATCGTTAAGTAATTATGCTTTTTTTTAATAAATAGTAAAAAATTAAATATCATAAACTATATTCTTTTAATACAATTTATAAATATTAATAATAAAAATAGTCTCACTAATGTAAATTATCAATACAATAATTATATAAAAAAATAACTAATTACATAATTGCATAATTTTCAAGATCCTATATAGTTGAATCTAATGGACAAATAAAAAAATATCTATATGATAATATCCTAATATTTTAGCATACTATAAATCATATCATAAATTTATATATCATATTATAATTTTAAGTCAACTCCTTAAACACATTATGACATAAATCATCTAAAAAGATACACCACATTAACGAATATCACATGGGTCACAATATACATTCTAAATTGTCACGATATTTCAAATAAAAAGAGTATCAATACAGAGAAATCAATTAATATAACTAAAATGAAGAGCAACAAAGAGACACAAAAAAATAAAAATAATAAAGAGAATCAATAAAAGCATTAACATATAAACTACATACATGAACAATGTATATATTAATTGTGAATCACCAAAAAAAGGCAATATATATATATATATATATATATATATATATATATATATATATATATATATATATATATATATATATATATATTGAAGCACACATGACAAAATAGAATATTACAAAATAAAATTATAGTAAGATTATTTAAAAACAACATAAAGATGACATATTTTTTTTGTTAATCAGATGCTAAAAGAAAAAAATATGCGCCTAATAATAATCAATTAAAATAAACAAAAATTTTAAAAAAATAAAAAAATAAAATGTATAAATAAAGATAAAAGAAACAAAAATTAAAAAATTGTACCTTAAACACAACAGAGAGAGGGGAAGGGAGGGAGAGAGAGAAAAGAGAGTGAATGAGTAAACAATATTTGATCTTGTATAAATAGATGGTATTAAAAAAAATAAACTAATTAAATTAATTATTAAATAATTTGATATTTACTCCAATCAAATCAAATAATTAATATAATTAACCAAATTAATTAATTGATATAATTAATCAATTCATATAAACTATAATAAATCGTGAGATTTGAATGTCTAATCAAATTAATTAATTGATATAATTAATTAATTATAATTGATTTGCTTTAACGAATTAAATAAAATAAATCAAGAAACACCTCAAGAGCATATCGCATCAGTTCCATCGTTAAGTGTAAAAATCTGATTTTTATATAATAGAATAAATAGAATAGATATATATTAAAGATATTTTTTAAATTAATATAATTATGCATTATTTATTAAATATTAATTGTAATATTGTAATATAATTATAATAAATATATTTTTTAAAATAAATTTATTTAGAGAAATATAAATTGGTTATTAATAATCAGTGCCATTATCATATAATTATCATATTATTATTATTATTATTATTATTATTATTATTATTATTATTATTATTAAAAATATTTTTGATTGATAATTGATAAGTAGTTTAATAATACATTAAATATTGATTTTATATAACTATAATAAAGATATTTCCTAAATTAGTATAATTATGTATTATTCATTAAATATTAATTATAATAAAAATATTTTTTAAAAAATAATTTAGAATAGAGAATAAAAAAGTTCATTTTGGAGGGAAAACAAAGTCACGAGAGATCGACACGTCACCTTCATTAGTTGGGGGAAAACCCAGTTTTAGTATATTAAGTAGATGACGTTTCAAATTTGTCCTCAGAAATGACTAACCGACGCCGAGCCCGCCTTATACGCGAGATAGTTCTTTCAATTTCAGGATCAAATATGGGTAGGCTCGGATCAGGTAGTGAACGCGACATTCAATGAAAGAAAATACAGCTCATGGTAATAAAATAAAAAAAATGCAAATAAATAAATTCCAACCAATAAATTAGCACACTGTTGTAACTCTCCGGCAACGGCGCCAAAAATTGACGTATGGAAAATCACCGATCAAGAGTTTATAGCGAAAATAGTGTTGCAAGTATAGCTCTTAACCAATGAAGATACCGCGTATCAATTTAAAAGAGTTGTCACAAAAATTAGAAATAAAATACTGGAGTATGAATCCCAGGTCGTCTCACAACGAGCTGACAAAAGAGTGCTATTTTATTGAACAGAGGTTTTCCAAGGATTTTTAAGAGTTGAAAAGCAGAGAGATAAGTGGTTGAGAATTTATATAATCAAATAAAAAATCTTGACTGGGGGTAGATTAATTAGAAGTTCTATCCTTGTTGGAATTTTCAAGTGTAGCTTCAAGAGGTTGTTATTTTCACTTAGTTAATCCTTACTAAATAAAGGAAAGTTAAGTGATTGAGCTAACTCTTATTTGCGAGTCCTAATCCTCTCTATTGGGAAGAATTAGCGTTAGTAAATATAGAATTGGCCAATAACTTCTAAATTAATTAATCGCTTGGACATTCCAACTCAAGGGTCTCCTTTTTAATCAACACCCAAGTCAAGTGGGAGGTCTACTCCATTAACTTGAATATAACTTTCACAGAATTAAGAGAGGAATAAAAGTGAGACATGATAAACAATAACTAAAAATTAATAAAAAATAAAAATAGTTCTTATATTAATAAATTCTAAAAACAATCCAATTGTAACTCTGAATAAGGATTAAGGATATGGAAGAATAAGGGACAAGGAAACAAACTGGAATAAATGAAACTTCAATGGAGGTAGCAACTCTTCTTAATATCCCAATCAATAGCAAAAGGCAATAATGTTCTAAGAACTGTGAATGTGAAGAAAACCTAGAGGAAGAAGTCGAAATTCTCTCTCTAGATTCAAAACTAAACTAAAACTTTGTAGAATGAGAATGTGCCTTGAGTCTCTACTGTTCACTGGCTCTAGTATGTGCTTCTGGGCCAAAAACTGGGTCTAAAACTGGCCCGAAATTGCCTCCAATGATTTTTTGCAACTGCTGTACGTCGCGGATGTCACGCGTACACGTCAGTCACCCGTGCACGTCGTTTGCAAAAACTCCTTGTCACGCGTACGCGTCAGTTACGCATACGCATCGCTCGTCCTCTGCGCTAATCACGCGTGTGCGCCAAGTGCGCATGCGCGTCACTATGGAATGCTCCAATTCACGCGCACGCGTCGGCCATGCGTGCGCGTCATGTCTCGCTGGTCAGCTCCATCGTTTCTTTGTGTTCGTTCCATTTTTGCAGAGCTTCATTTCCATTCTCCAAATAAACTATTCCTGCTCTGTAAAGCCTAAAAACACTTAACACACAGATCCCGACATCGAATGGTATAGAGATGGATAAAAATCTACAATTTAAAGGCTTTGGAAGCAATTTTTTAATCATAGTATTAAATCTGGAAGGCAAACATATAACATGCTAATTACATGAGCAGGCGTAGGAGAAAGGTTATAAAAATCACTCAATTCAACACAAAATAGACCATAACATAGTGGTTTATCAGTATTCTAAAAATAGATTTTAAAATTCATATATTTTGATACAATTGTTTACAAGTATTATTAAAAAAAATTTTATGCCAAGTATTTTTTTTCTTTTTATTGTGAATAACTAAATTTTTAAAAAATAAAAAAATTTATAGATCAAAATTTGTTCCAAATTTTTTTATGTATTTTCTAAATATTTATTCAAATGTTGCCACAAAAAATTAGATTAAATGGATAAGTCGCTTACTAAATATAATTTTTTGTCACTTATAAAAATATATTATTTATTTGGTTATTTTTATCTCATTTTCAAAGTATTTAGGAATTGTTAATGCTATATGCACATTAAAATCCGTTATTAAATTAGTCATAAAATATTTACATATAAATATATGTATCGTTTAACTCATTTTAAATGTATATTTTATATTTTAATATATATTTTATACAAAAAATTAATTTAGTAGTTAATAATTTATACAAAAAATTAAATTATTCTATTAATTTCTATAATTTTTTTAATTTATAATTAGACTTTTATATTTTTAAATTTTTAATTAAATTTTTATACTATGTTTAAATTTTAAATTAGATCCCAATTAATAATAAATATTAAAAATAATTTTAAAAAATAATTTTACCATTACACTGGTAACTTACATCATAAAATTCATATGAGGTCTTGAAGTCATTTTACTATTTTTAATTATGTGTTACGTATTATAATATAATTTATCTATGCGTCACTTATATGTTATTTTTTTAAATGATTCTAATTAGTTCATAAATTTTCATTCATGATTTAATTATTTTAATTCGTAAAATTATAAAATACAAATTGAATTATTTTATGAATGAATTTCTCTCGTTATTTATCTCATTCTCTAGTTTTCCATTTATTTTTTCACATATAAATTAAATAAAATTCTTGTTATATAATAAAAAATTATTTCAAGAAACATAAAATATGAAACTAGAAACTCATGATGAAAGACGATTTAATATTTCTGTGTTTCGTTTGTTTGTTTCCTTACTGTTAGACCATGAATCGTTTTTCAATTCCGAAGATATATGTAATTTATGAATGAAGGCATATGAGTTTTGATTTTGACGATGAATTTGAAGGAGAGGAAAAATGGAGAAAAACAAAAGGTTATTAATGTTTATATAAAGATAATTTTTAGTTAATTTACGCTAATAAAATGAATAAAGTTAAAATTATATAGATGTCTTATATATAAAATGGTATTTGATCTTTGTTATTGATAAAATGATTTTTGAAAAATTTTAAAATTTGATAAAATGACCAACTACCAATTGAGTTAACAATTATCATATACAAAATTTACCCACTTTTAATTTTTATAATTTAAAAAAACTCCAATTTCAATTTTTTTAAAAACTCTAATCCGCTTTTTTTCCCTAAAACTCTCATCTCTTTTTCTAAATCATCATCGTTTTCTAAAATCTTAATCTCTTTTTTTCTTTTTCTTTTTCCTCTCAACGATGTCATTTTTGGGAATCACGTAGTGGTTAACGAGGCTTTAGTTGTAGTTGTGGTTGTGGTGGTGGTCGTGGTAGCAGTAGAGGGAGCAGGATCTGCTGCAGAAGCATCGCATGGAAGATCCTGTGTTCTTGAGACAATGGTTCAGTGTGCGATTGAGAAGGTGTGTGAAGATGAAAAATGGGCGGCGGAGATTCGCGATCCAAGGAAAGGTGTTCGCGTTTAGCTTGGAACCTTCAACACCATCAAAAAAACTGTCAGGGCCTATGACAAAGAAGCTCGTAAGATTCACGGAAAGAAAGCTAAAGTGAACTTCCCCAACGAGGATGACGAACACTCCATTCAACAATCTCGCAACATTATTCCAAACCTTCCTCCTCCTCCCATTCGAAGATCGAGTAATCCTCCTCCTCCCATTTGAAGATCGAGTAATCGTCCTTTTCCGTATCGATATGGTTGTAACACGCGAGTTTTTAGCACCTCATGATCGTACTAAAAACTCAGGCGTTACTTACCTCTAAACCTTTTTTTCTATACTATTTTTATTTAATATTGAGTCTTCGCGAATACAAATCGAAACTTTCACCAAGAAATCGAAGAGTCGGTACTTTAAATCATTTAATCACAAAATTATATATATCCACGTAACGTTATATACATAGACTTACTCAAAGATTCTCAAATACAATTCCTACCCCTCTAAAAACCAAAACAATAAATGACGAGGGAAAAATAAAATCTAACAACTCAACTTGTAAATAGAATCTTCTATGTTCTTGTAGTTCTGCACTAAGCCTTCACACCTGTAGCTGAAAAGGGTTGAAATAAGGGGTAAGAACTGGGGAGTTCTTAATAGGGTCAGGGTAATTAGTTAAGTTCATTCATACTTAGTCAGCAATAATAGTCAACAAGATACCATCTAATTCAACAATTAAAGAACACAGAATTCAAACACAAGCACACACAATTATAGAAAACACAACCACAAACAAGTATGCGCAAACAAGTATGATGCATGTCTCTCCTTAGTAAAGGTAATGAGCTCATATGTCGGTTTCGATCCGCTCCCAACGCAACTCAGAAACCTTTGTCTGAATTTAGTTTCTAGTGTCATAACCTCTGTAAGCAACCTCTGTCTTACAGGTGCGACTCTCTTGAGCCGATGTATGCAAACATAACCTCTGTAAGCAACCTTTGTCTTATAGTTGAGGCTCTCTCTAGCCAATGTATGTAGCGATAACCTCTGTAAGCAACCTCTGTCTTACAAGTGCGACCATCCCCTAGATTGGCCGATGTATCTCTAGAAGCAAATCTCGGTGGACTCACCACCATATCTTTTCTCGTTTTCAGCAGGTACATAATCATCTTAGCTCGTTTTTTTTCTTTTTCTTTATTCCTACTGTCTGTTCTCCTATGGCAGAGGTTCTTTAGATTCTCTTAATTTTTTCTCTCTGCTCTTCTATGGCAGAGATTCCTTAATATTTTTATTTCCTTTTCTTTTCTTTCTTTCTTATCGTTTATAATATAAATCATCCTCACATTGTTCCTTCGCCTTTCCCAAAGTGTCTTATGAAAAAAAAAATTATAAAGTTCTTTAATTAAGTCTGCGTTCTCTAAAGCTTTTAGGATTACTTTGCTTGCTTGCTTACTCATTAATATTACACATTATAATATTCTTACAAAATAATATCTTTGATATATACTAATTATAATAATAATTTTTTAATATAAATAAATAATTTTAAAGAAGTATTTAAAATAATATTCACAATCTTCTTTTAAAATTTTGTTTATAAAATCTTATTTTTAAACTTTTATTAATTACTTTCTAAATCACGAACTTTTTAATATTCTATTTTTAACTTCGATATTTTATAAAATTATATTTGAACCCTTACTTATTTTCATATTTATAAAAACAACCCTAGTTTTTTACAAAATATCCATTTTTACCGCATGAAAAATACAATTTAATTATTAATCTTTCTCTTATATCAAAACTGAAACCCTTAGCCATTTCCTTTCAAAATATTACTTTTATTTTAATCCGTTCTCGAATTTTTTGGTTCGATTCTTCGTAACTTTTAATTTAATCTCTCGACCATCAAATTTCACCACATTTATACTTTATTTTCAACGATATTGTAATCCAAAACTCACCAAAACAACCCAACTGGACATTCATATATAACCGAACCAACAAATCACAATCAATAATAATAATTCAACCAAATTAACTTATTCAAACTCAAACAATAATCAACTAAATCAATATTCACTTATCAAACTCACATTTAATTATTATAAAGTTACCAAATCCTACTTTCATATGAAATCAAAATAACAGAAATTCCGGAAAAACTTTTTGACCGAGTTGTTGAAGGAGAAAATGTCAAAAATCGCTTGTACCTTCTAGAATTTCAATTGATTAAACATTAAAGGAAAGTAAAGCTACGTCACTATCAACTTCCATCGAACAAAAATGACGCTAACACAAAAAAAAAAATACAAATACTTTTATCGAATTAAATATTTTATTGGAGTTACAAATCTGAAGAAATCGAAACGAAAACTTATAGAAGGTCACGATTCTCTCTTTTCTTTCACGGTCTTTTTCTTTATTTTTGTTCCTCAAATTCTTTCGTGATGAATGAACGAGAAAGGAAGTGATTAAAGGCTAAATGGTGATGATTTAATTTGCGGTGGCAAAGCATGCAATAATAGGTGTCATGGTGGACTCATGGATATATATATATATATATATATATATATATATATATATATGCTTACTAGCCACGTCTTCCTTTCTTATATATATATAAGAATATAAGTTTGATTAAATTTAAATAGTTATAAAATTAATTTAATTACTTATAATAAAATAATTTTTAAAATAAAAAATTTTAATTTATAAAATAAATTATAATTTATTTATATTTATATTTTTAAAAATGTGGGTCGTTATAATGGTAATGACAACAACAATAACAACAACACCACTAACAACAATAATAACAATAACATGAACAACTAGATAAGGACTCTAAATTTCAACTTGAAGTTTGGTTATAATTTGAATCATGGAGGAACTACTGGTGTTGGTGGTGCCATCAACATAGACCCATTTGTGAGTTGTGTTGATGATAATTTTGAGTATGGGTCTAGTTCTGATTTGGCATCGGAGGTGGCAGGTGGGTCAAGTGGTGATCAACAACATCAAGAGTAGAAGAACTACGAGGTGGAGAAGCTTTTGGAGGAGCTAATGGCATATGAGAAAAAAAATCAGAAATAGAAAAGAGGTTGAGTCTTGAGAAGAAAGGGTTGAGTATTAGAGAAGCATCTTTGGTTAGAAGAGTAAGAAGAAGGAAGAAGGTAGAGGCAGCAACGAATGAAAATGAAGATGAATTAATTGAAAAAGAAGAAGAAAATTGGTGGATGATGATGAGGAAGGGGAAGAGATGAGAGTTTCAGAAGAAAGAGGATTGATAAACCCCATATTTAGGGTTTATCTTGTATTAATTTTATGGGATTTTATGACCTTTTACCCACATTTATTCAATGAATTAGCATGATTTTGTGATTGTCTCCTTATTTATGCTTAGATGTGAAAACATGCTTTTTAGGCCTTTAACTTGATGATTTTAATCTCCCTTTGATTCTACTAGATGCCTTGATGTGTTTGTTAGTGATTTTTGATTGAAAAGGCTAGGAATGGATCAAAGGAGTGAGAAGGAAAGCATACAAAGTGGAGAAGATCATGAAAAGCCAAAGAGTTGAACTCGCCCATGGACGCGCGTGTGCACCTGGCGCTTACGCGCATGACGTTGGAATTTTTGCTAGTAAAGAATTTTATAAAATTGCGTTGTAAGTATAGATTCTAAACCAACAAGAATCCCTTCGTACAAACGTTTTGGTTGTCACAATGATCGGGGAAAATTTGTCTCTCAACAAATTCCCATTCGGCAAGTGTACCAAATTTGTCGTCAAGTAAAAACTCACAATAGAGTGAGGTCGAATCCCACAGGGATTGATTGATCAAACAACTTTAATTAGAGGAATGATCTAGTTGAGTGAATCCATGAATAGAGTTGATAATTGCAGAAATTAAAATAGCGGGAAAGTAAATGACTGAAAGTAAATAGCAGAATTGTAAATGGGAATGGGGGAATTGCTCATAAAAGTAAATTGCAGAAATTAAGAGAATGGGTAAGATCAGAAATGGGGAGTTCATTGGGCTTAGGAGATGTTGCATTCTCCGGATCAATTTCATTTTCATCTCTTCCTCAATCAATGCACTCATTGATCTCCTTGGCAATCTTAAGTGATTGAATCACAATTTCTTGCAATTCAATCTCTCAAATCTTAATCAATAGCCAATTCCTTGGTCAATTGCTCATGAGAAGAGATGAATTGTGGTCACTGATTATACCACATGCACTTTCCAAATCAAGTGCTTAGAGGGTTATAGCCACATACCCATCCACACTCAATTTGGTCCAGCATGAGAAAGCATTTCTAGCTAATCTCTTCATTCCTCTTTTAAGGGTCCGAAGAGATCCATGTTTGAATAGCTTCTTTTCCAAGATCACTATCCAATTGGATGAAGATCGAAAGCTTTCAAGTAAAATCAAAAGGAAAGATAGAAGAAGAACAAGAAAATTAGTATTGATCCATCAAATTACAACAGAGCTCCCTAACCCAATGAAAAGGGTTTAGTTGTTCATAACTCTAGAAATCAAAATCAAAGATGGAGAATACATCATAAAACTAGAAGTGCAGAGAAAGTAAAGATACAGAGAGTAGTTCTCTCCTCCCCCAAAAGCTGCTCTCTATTTCAAAACTACTCCTATATATACTACTCTTCTCAGCTTCTAGTTAGTTCTTCAAGTCTTGGGCCTTTGGATCTTTGAGTTTGAAGCAGTTCCTTTCTTCATTTGGGCTTGGCTCACTTGCAGAGAGAAAGTGTGAAGTGGGCAGAGACTTTAGCTCAAGACGTTAGGGGTGTTTAATATTTAGTGAAAATACAAGTTCGAGCACGTTAGTGACACTTAACATTGTCACTAACGTTGCCATGCACCCTTTGCCTCTCGTTAAAGCCCAAGTTAACTGGGTTAACGTGGCTTTTAACGTTGCCTTGTTAGCCTTCGAGAACGTTAGTGACACTCAACATTGTCACTAACGTTCAAGTGTGCCCCTTCTTGCTTCGTTAAAGCTCACGTTAACTAGGTTAACGTGGCTTCTAACGTGGCCTTTGCCAACTTTCGAGAAAGTTAGTGACACTCAACATTGTCACTAACATTCAAGTGTGCCCCTAGGTCTCACGTTAGAGTCCACGTTAACTGGGTTAACGTGGCTTCTAACGTGGCCATTCTTAGCCATCCCAACGTTAGTGACAATGTTGAGTGTCACTAACGTTGGCTCATTCTTCATTCCTCATCATTAGCTTCCACGTTAACCAAGTTAACGTGGAGGTTAACGTGGTTCCTGGGGTTTGAGTGGTTGCTCCAACGTTAGTGACAATGTTGAGTGTCACTAATGTTGTCGACAACTCTCCATCTCTTACGTTAGCTCCCACGTTAACCAAGTTAACGTGAGAGTTAACGTGGCTCTTTGCACCTTAGGCCAACGTTAGTGACAATGTTGAGTGTCACTAACGTTGGCTTCTCTTCCCCCTTTAACGTTAGAGGCCACGTTAACTAGGTTAACGTGGCTTCTAACGTGGCCATTTGTGAGCAATTGCCAACGTTAGTGACAATGTTGAGTGTCACTAACGTTGGCTCAACTTCTCTTCTCCACGTTAGAGTTCACGTTAACTTAGTTAACGTGACTCTTTAACGTGGCATTGATGGCTTTTGAGAGTGTTTTTGGCAATCACTTTTCTCCTTAACTTTGCAAGTTACCTCCTATTCCTTGCTTCCTTTGGTCCTGAAATCAAGCAATAGAGTGCATCAAAGTTCTAGTCCAAGTCATGGGTAATGCAATATACAGTTTTGTCATTAAAATCATGCAAAATCCTCATAAAATAATGTAAAATGCACAATGTATGCTTGAATCAAGGTATGAGTGAATATCTGCCCAAAACTAACTTATTTCCTAAGAAAATGCATGAAATTACCTAAAAACAGTAAAGAAAATGTCAGTGAAACTGGCCAAAATGCCCTGGCATCATAACACCAAACTTAAAGCTTGCTTGTCCCTAAGCAAGTACTGGAACAAGAGAATGATGAATGGAATCTTTAGAGAAATGAGTCATCCTTGTGGAAGTCATATTACTGATTTTATGGTGGTTTCATGTATAGCAACTTAGGTTCATTCCACTACTGGCTTTCAGACCTTTATCATCTCCTAAATTACTCACTTTGTTATGTCCCATGAGACTTGTATTTATTGATCCTTTTATCGTTATTTCAAGGGTTGTTTGTGTTATTTAGGCTGAGTGTTTTGTAAGGGGCAATTCTTTAGGATAAGCCTTCAGCCAACACTCCCGAACCAATTGGTTCAAGGTGCTGGGTGTTGAAGCACCCCTAAGGACTTACTTACACAAGTCTCTCCCCCATACATACACTAATGTAACACCATACCATACAGAGTCTTATGCTTAAGTCATAATTCAAAGATGGCAAGGTATTACGACCTCTAAAATAAAAATTTAGTACGTATAGTAGTATGAATGATTGATTATAACTAGGAGCCTTTGTAGAAAAAGGGGTAAACAAAAACCGCAACTCAAAAGCGCAACACTCCGCTCGATAACGTAACGAACAAGGATAACCAACGCGAGATTATAGATATACAAAGGAGTGTCAAAAACAGGAATATCAAGGCTCAAGATCCGGCTGCGAAGATAACCGGTCCGAGTATAACAATATATACATATGATAAAATAAGGAAAACCCCAAAGGAAACCCAAAGGGACACAAATACATAAAACCTATTCTCCAAACCCTCCCATAAGAGGAGTCATCACAGTTTGTATTATTTAATGGAGATAAAAGTATCTAAGCAAAACATATAAACCAAAACATAGCCCCGAGAACAAAGGATCTTCGCAAGTATAGAAGTCTCCAGCATGCCTCAGCGGGAAACCTCACGTCCTGCATCTGAAAACCACAAAATCCGCATGGGTGAGAACCAAAGGTCCCCAGCATGGTAACAGCTTCCACATATATAATACATAATAATGGAGGAAAGCCGAAGGCAATCCTAGAACTTCCTCCAGGTAATATCCAAGCTTATAAACAAGCTAAACCATACAAGGCAACTGACTAAAGATTCTTCAATCTAACTAATAGTTCCCTTGCCAATTCCTTCAGACCTCCCAACCACCAGCAGGAGTATAAAATAGCAAACACAGTTATATCAAGCAAGGAATATACAAATAGGAGCAGTTAAGGCATTTAGACAATTAGCAAGTAATATGCAGTCAAATAGTCAATCTCAAACAATTCACATAGTATGCATATGATGAATGCCTGTCCCTAGTGGCTGATGATATCATCTGTCGGTTATAGAGCCAACCCGACAAGTCCTGGCAGTTAACCATTGGACTGTCCCTCTGTCACGCATCCCCAACTCGAGTTATACTCATCATAAACTTGATCATAATCATGATCTATATCCATCACCTTCACTGGTGAATATTTACGGGGGCGAGCTCATCCGGGTCTTTCACAGTGCCCGGCCACACTTATGACATAGGGTCAAAAGAGTATCAAGTCTCAACCTGGAGCACGTGGTGGCTAGCCACTGCTACTACCCAGGGAAACTCGTATCTCCGATAGTGGAAGTGCAAATCACAATTATCAATAATTCAGCATAAACATGCATGAATTCTCATCCATGGATCAACATCCATATCAGCCATTCTGGCTCATGGTTAAATCCATAACCAGCCAATATTCATAGCATACACAGCTATTCCGGCTCATGGTTCAATCCAGAACCAGCCAATATATAAACAATTACGGCCCTTCGGCCAATGGCATAACCAGCACTTCTACTACCATCCTCCGCATCTCACATAATCATGCTTGATCCTCAATGATCATTCATTTTTCCCTTGCTTCACTCGCAAGTTACCTCATTCACTAGCCCCTTTTTAATAGCTAGGCATGTCATAATGATTTAAGATATAAGTGGTGAGATCGGAGGCTTAGAAGTATGAAATTTGGCTTTTAAAACTCAAAAATCAACTTTGGGATGAAAACAGGTCCACGCGTACGCGCACTCCACGCGCACGCGCGGATGGCCTCAAAACTTCATCGACGCGCAAGCGTCAAGCACGCTAACGCGTGGATTAAAAATTTGCCAATCGACGCGTATGCGTCAACCACGCGTACGCGTGGGTGTTCTCGTGCCCCAGGCACAACACTGGCACAGTTCTGGCATGACTCTCTGAAAAATGGCTGGGCATTGGGTGCAGCACCATCGGCGCGCCCGCGCACATCACGCTCACGCGTGGATGGCATTTTCGGGAAGAATGGCACGCACGCGCCAAGTGCGCCCACGCGCAAGGGGTCATTCTGCTAAAAATTTTCTAAGTTAAAAGCTGCAGAATTCACCAATTTAAACCCCAGCCTTCCAACAGACATAACTTTCTCATTTTAAATCGTTTTTCACCCGTTCTTCGAACGGCACGGACACCCCGGATCCAATTTCATTTCTAAAAAGATTTGGCACAAAACAGAGATCCGTAGTCCAAGTTATGTCCCACCAAAGTATGCCCAAAAACCATGTTTTTCATAAAAACCACAAAGTGCCATTTTCAAAACAAGCCATTTCCAGTTCTTTTCTAAATCAATCAAAACATGCCATTTTCATCCCTTTTTCTTGAAATCAATCAAAATACATCAATTTCAACATCAAGCCTCCTCAACTCACACATTGACACTTTACCACAAATTACAAAATCACTATCTCATCATTTTAACCCACTTCACCCAAGTGGCTCAAACTCAAACATATTGACATATCATATACTCTTCCTCATGCCAAATCCAACAACACCAATCCCAATAATTCATTATTATACACAATCAACATCATGCTCACCATAAACATGGTTCAACCCACAATTCAACCATAACCAATCATCAAGCATATATCACAACATGCATATTTCTCATACATCATACCACCAAGGCATCATTAATCATCATCACATATATGACCACATCATATATATCAACAATTCAACAACACCAACCATTCAATGCCTATCTTAGGGCCTTTAGCCTAAGTATTTCCTACCACATTACATATTAGATACGGGAAACCGAAACCATACCTTAGCCGATTTTCCCAAGCTCACCCGGAGCACTTCCAAACCACTTATCCACAAGCTCTCAAGGCCTCAATACCTCCAAGAACAGATTTTTCACCACCAAGCCCTTTCCAAGCTTTTCAAAATCACCAATCAAGCTCCAATATCCACACATACACAACCTAAGTCACAACCATCATACCCATACACAACATCTCAAAACCCAAACATCATAAAACAACAAAATTACACTAGGGTTAAGAACCTTACCACACCCAAGGTCCAAGGGGACAAGATTAACCTTCTCCTTCAAGAGAGTTGGGTCCTATAACATCAAAGAACCCAAAATCTCAACATTTCACCCATGAAACTCGAAAATAAGGGATGAGATTTCGAACAGCAACACGTGGCTTACCTCAAGATTGGTTGTATGGGTTTTGTAGAGCTCTCCGCGGTGAACGCGTGGCCGCAAACGGAGCGGCAATCGGAGCTCTAGATCAAAAGTTATGGTGGTTTGAAGATCAAGTGAGAGAAAGAAGTTGAGAGAGAGTTCTTCCCTTCCTCTCCACCATTTCAGCGTGTTTGAGTGTGTTGTGAGGAGAGAGAGTGCTGAAAACTAGGGTTTTGGTTAAGTTATGTTGGGCCAAGGGCCCACTTTGGGTCCAATTGGCCCGGTTTGGCCCGTTTGGTCCAATCTTGGTCCGAATTCTATAAAATTGGTACCGAAATTCTCGTCTCAATCTCCTCTACCACATTTAGCCATAAAAATCACATTTTAGGCTTTCTAGAATAAATTCTCATTTATGGGTTAATTAGCCGTTAATTAACCGGGTTTTACATTCTACCCACCTAATTGGGAATTTTGCCCACAAAATTCAAATGCAAATACCTGAGAATAAATGCGGATAATCCGTTCGCATCTCCGACTCAAGTTCCCAAGTGTGTTCCTCAACACCACCTCGACTCCAAGCTACTTTGAGTAATGAAACCTCTTTTCCACGCAACCGTTTGATACTAGTATCATCAATTCTGACCGGAGCCACTGGAAGCGTCAAATCTTCCCTTAACTGAACCGACTCAGGTTCTAACACATGGCTAGCGTCAGGGATGTACTTCCGAAGCTGCGACACGTGAAAGACGTCGTGCAGATTTGAAAGATGAGGTGGTAGAGCCATCCGATACGCCACCGGTCCAATCCTCTCTAGGATCTGAAATGGACCAATGTATCGAGGATTCAACTTCTTTGCCTTAATCGCCCTACCTACTCCCGTAGTCGGAGTAACCTTAAGAAAAACATGATCCCCTTCCTCAAATTCTAAGGGCTTTCGCCTCTGGTCGGCATAACTCTTTTGACGACTCTGCGCCGTAAGCATCCTATCACGGATTTTCTTGACTTGTTCAGTAGTCTCAGCTATCATTTCCGGCCCTAACAAGCTTTTCTCTCCAGTTTCATACCAACATAGCGGAGATTGACATTTCCTCCCATACAAGGCCTCATACGGAGCCATTCCGATGCTCGCATGATAACTATTATTGTATGCAAACTCCACCAATGGCATATACCGATCCCAACTCATCGGTTGGTCCAAAACACAAGCTCTCAACATATCTTCTAGTGTTTGGATCGTCCTCTCAGATTGACCATCTGTTTGAGGATGGTAAGCCGTGCTCAAGCTTAATCGGGTTCCAAAAGCTTTTTGAAATGCACCCCAAAACCTTGAAGTGAAACGAGGATCTCTATCAGAGATTATAGTAGCAGGTACACCATGAAGTCTCACAATCTCCTTTATGTATAACCGTGCTAGCTCCTCAAGGGTGTAAGTCATACGAATGGGTAAAAAGTGAGCTGACTTCGTCAGTCGGTCCACAATCACCCAAATAGCATCAAAACCAGCCCTAGTCCTTGGCAATCCCGACACAAAGTCCATTGCAATACTTTCCCACTTCCATTGTGGAATCTCTAAAGGTTGCAACATCCCGGAAGGTCTTTGATGTTCAATCTTTACCTTTTGACAAGTTAAGCACTTTGATACATATTCCGCCACATCATTCTTCATACTCGGCCACCAAAACATCGCCTTTAAATCATGGTACATCTTAGTACTTCCCGGGTGAATGGAGAATCCGCTTTTGTGTGCCTCCTTTAAAATATCTTGCCTCAAAGTGCCAACATCCGGCACAATGATCCTACCCTTGAATCTCCATAACCCATCTTTTTCTTTCGACACTCTCCACCATTTTCCTTGCTCAATAGCCGGTAACACCTTCCATAACGCTTCATCATTTTGATGAGCCTTTAGGAGTTCGGACTTAAAGTCACTTGAGATTTCTAATCGGCTCAAACACAAAGTTCTGGATACTTCTCGCGTACCGATTTTTAGACTCTCGAATCCCTTGAGCAACTTCTCCTCTTGAAGCATCATCCAAGCCGTATATAACGACTTCCGACTTAACGCATCCGCCACTACGTTCGCTTTTCCCGGATGGTAATTCAACTCAAAGTCGTAGTCCTTCAACAATTCCATCCACCTCCTCTGCCTCATATTGAGCTCTTTCTGATCAAAGAGATACTTCAAGCTCTTATGATCAGAGAAAACTTGGAACTTAACCCCATAGAGATAATGCCTCCACACCTTCAAGGCAAACACAGCCGCAGCGAGTTCCAAATCGTGCGTAGGGTAACTAACTTCATGAGGTCTCAACTGTCGTGAGGCATACGCCACCACATTACGATGCTGCATCAACACGCACCCTAGACCCTTCAATGAGGCATCACAATACACCTCAAATGGCTCATTCGGCTCGGGTAACACTAACACAGGTGCAGTGGTCAACTTTTTCTTCAATGTCTGAAAGCTCTCCTCGCACTCAGGAGTCCAAACAAATGGAGTGTCTTTGCGGGTTAACTTTGTCATTGGCAAAGCTATCTGTGAAAAGCCTATGATAAACCTTCAGTAATAGCCAGCTAAACCCAGAAAACTCCTTATCTCCGTCACGGTGGTTGGTTGCTTTCAATCTATCACAGCCTCCACCTTAGTTGGATCTACGGCTATTCCCTTCTTACTCACCACGTGACTCAAAAACTTCACCTCACTCTTCCAAAACTCACACTTAGACAATTTTGCATAGAGTTTCTTCTCCTTTAGAATCTGCAACACGGTCCTCAAGTGTTCCGCATGCTCTTCTTCAGTCTTGGAATAAATCAGTATGTCATCAATGAAGACAACAATGAATTTATCCAAAAACGGACGGAAAACTCTATTCATGTAATCCATGAATACCGCAGGAGCATTCGTCAACCCAAAAGACATTACAGTGTACTCGTAATGACCATAACGAGTCCTGAAAGCGGTCTTAGGGATATCCTCACCCCTCACCCTTATCTGGTGATAACCGGATCGCAAATCGATCTTGGAGAAAACTCCAGCTCCTTGCAATTGATCCATGAGATCATCAATTCTCGGCAATGGGTATTTATTCTTTATTGTAACCTTGTTCAGCTGCCTGTAATCCACATAGAGCCGCATACTCCCATCCTTCTTCTTCACCAGTAACACTGGAGCACCCCACGGAGATACACTTGGGCGTATAAAATTCTTTCCCAACAAATCCTCTAACTGAGACTTTAACTCGTTCATCTCTAACGGTGACATCCTATAAGGAGCACTTGAGATTGGTCCCGCCCCTCGCACCAATTCAATGGCAAACTCAACCTCTCGGTTAGGTGGAAACTCATCAATATCATCGGGAAACACTTCCGGAAACTCACACACAACCGGAATCTGTTCCAACCTTTGATCATCACCCGAAACGCCCGCGGTTAACAACATGATACCCTGACACTCGATTCCAGAACAGTTCACCATCATCGAGTTCAAATAATAATTATTCACCACGACTGGCCCTTCAGTATCTTCCGGCATAAAGTACACCGACTTTGTAGAACAATCTAGCAGAACATGGTTCTTAGATAACCAGTCCAATCCCAAGATAAGATCAAGACCGATCATCAGCAAGCAGACTAAATTATGAACAAAATCACGCTGCTTGAACCTAAAGGAAACTTCCGGGCATCCTAACCTAGTTACCATGGCTTCGTGGGTAGCATTGTACACTCTTAGATCATAACCTAAAGTTACAATCTTCAGTCCTAACTCATGGGCTTTCTCAAATGCAATGAATGAATGTGATGCTCCCGAATCAAATAAAGCATTTAAGGTTTGACCAGCTATCTCACAGTTACCTCGAATGAGTGTCTCAGATCCCTCAGCTCCTACAGTTGAAGTGGTGAACACCCGACCAGTCTGTTGTGCTTTTCCAGCACCTTGTTTCTGCTTCTCAGGACAATTTACGGCTTTATGCCCCGCCTTTCCACAAGTGTAGCACAAACCCCATCCGGTCATGCGCGGGACTCCCGGATGGTGACTTCCACACCTAGCGCAAGCTTGCTCATTCTGTGGCTGCTTCCCAAGCCTTTTTCCTTGGGAGTTGTTGTTGTTGGGCCTCCTAAAAGAGCCTCCCCGCTTGAAAGGCGGACCTCTAGGTGTAAAGCTCTTCTCTCGGTTCCGTGGGACTGATCCCTTGTGACTCCCTTTCTCAGCAGCTGCCTTCTTCACATACTCTTCAGCAACCCCACACTTGTTCACCAACACAACGGAAGTCCTGATCTCTATTGGTCCCTGAGCTCCATTTCCGTCGTTGCCATGGTTGCTCATCTGTTGTCCAAGAGCCTCTGCAGTGGCCCACATAGCCGCAGCCATGTTCCCCAATGCCGCCATAAGGTCTACCGGGTTATTTGAGTTATTCTCCAACGCACGAGCATTCGTACGACCTCTCACACTACCTCTACCGCGTCCACGAGGCGCCATCTAGTTCCTATACACACCAAACAATCGATATTAAGTTGATCAGTCTCAATATCGGAAGTCTAGTGCTTCAAAGTCCCAAATGCATGCTCATGAACGTTTATGCCAATTATATCAAGCAGATATACTAATAGCACATAACACACATACAGAGAATGCACAGAAGCATAGTCAGTCCATTCCTCAGGCTCTACAGGAACGAACTGCTTTGATACCATAATGTAACACCCTACCATACAGAGTCTTATGCTTAAGTCATAATTCAAAGATGGCAAGGTATTACGACCTCTAAAATAAAAATTTAGTACGTATAGTAGTATGAATGATTGATTATAACTAGGAGCCTTTGTAGAAAAAGGGGTAAACAAAAACCGCAACTCAAAAGCGCAACACTCCGCTCGATAACGTAACGAACAAGGATAACCAACGCGAGATTATAGATATACAAAGGAGTGTCAAAAACAGGAATATCAAGGCTCAAGATCCGGCTGCGAAGATAACCGGTCCGAGTATAACAATATATACATATGATAAAATAAGGAAAACCCCAAAGGAAACCCAAAGGAACACAAATACATAAAACCTATTCTCCAAACCCTCCCATAAGAGGAGTCATCACAGTTTGTATTATTTAATGGAGATAAAAGTATCTAAGCAAAACATATAAACCAAAACATAGCCCCGAGAACAAAGGATCTTCGCAAGTATAGAAGTCTCCAGCATGCCTCAGCGGGAAACCTCACGTCCTGCATCTGAAAACCACAAAATCTGCATGGGTGAGAACCAAAGGTCCCCAGCATGGTAACAGCTTCCACATATATAATACATAATAATGGAGGAAAGCCGAAGGCAATCCTAGAACTTCCTCCAGGTAATATCCAAGCTTATAAACAAGCTAAACCATACAAGGCAACTGACTAAAGATTCTTCAATCTAACTAATAGTTCCCTTGCCAATTCCTTCAGACCTTCCAACCACCAGTAGGAGTAAAAAATAGCAAACACAGTTATATCAAGCAAGGAATATACAAATAGGAGCAGTTAAGGCATTTAGACAATTAGCAAGTAATATGCAGTCAAATAGTCAATCTCAAACAATTCACATAGTATGCATATGATGAATGCCTGTCCCTAGTGGCTGATGATATCATCTGTCGGTTATAGAGCCAACCCGACAAGTCCTGGCAGTTAACCATTGGACTGTCCCTCTGTCACGCATCCCCAACTCGAGTTATACTCATCATAAACTTGATCATAATCATGATCTATATCCATCACCTTCACTGGTGAATATTTACGGGGGCGAGCTCATCCGGGTCTTTCACAGTGCCCGGCCACACGTATGACATAGGGTCAAAAGAGTATCAAGTCTCAACCTGGAGCACGTGGTGGCTAGCCACTGCTACTACCCAGGGAAACTCGTATATCCGATAGTGGAAGTGCAAATCACAATTATCAATAATTCAGCATAAACATGCATGAATTCTCATCCATGGATCAACATCCATATCAGCCATTCCGGCTCACGGTTAAATCCATAACCAGCCAATATTCATAGCATACACAGCTATTCCGGCTCATGGTTCAATCCAGAACCAGCCAATATATAAACAATTACGGCCCTTCGGCCAATGGCATAACCAGCACTTCTACCACCATCCTCCGCATCTCACATAATCATGCTTGATCCTCAATGATCATTCATTTTTCCCTTGCTTCACTCGCAAGTTACCTCATTCACTAGCCCCTTTTTAATAGCTAGGCATGTCATAATGATTTAAGATATAAGTGGTGAGATCGGAGGCTTAGAAGTATGAAATTTGGCTTTTAAAACTCAAAAATCAACTTTGGGATGAAAACAGGTCCACGCGTATGCGCACTCCACGCGCACGCGCGGATGGCCTCAAAACTTCATCGATGCGCAAGCGTCAAGCACGCTAACGCGTGGATTAAAAATTTGCCAATCGACGCGTATGCGTCAACCACGCGTACGCGTGGGTGTTCTCGTGCCCCAGGCACAACACTGGCACAGTTTTGGCATGACTCTCTGGAAAATGGCTGGGCATTGGGTGCAGCACCATCGGCGCGCCCGCGCACATCACGCTCACGCGTGGATGACATTTTCGGGAAGAACGGCGCGCACGCGCCAAGTGCGCCCACGCGCAAGGGGTCATTCTGCTAAAAATTTTCTAAGTTAAAAGCTGCAGAATTCACCAATTTAAACCCCAGCCTTCCAACAGACATAACTTTCTCATTTTAAATCGTTTTTCACCCGTTCTTCGAAAGGCACGGACACCCTGGATCCAATTTCATTTCTAAAAAGATTTGGCACAAAACAAAGATCCGTAGTCCAAGTTATGTCCCACCAAAGTATGCCCAAAAACCATGTTTTTCATAAAAACCACAAAGTGCCATTTTCAAAACAAGCAATTTCCAACTCTTTTCTATATCAATCAAAACATGCCATTTTCATCCCTTTTTCTTGAAATCAATCAAAATACATCAATTTCAACATCAAGCCTCCTCAACTCACACATTGACACTTTACCACAAATTACAAAATCACTATCTCATCATTTTAACCCACTTCACCCAAGTGGCTCAAACTCAAACATATTGACATATCATATACTCTTCCTCATGCCAAATCCAACAACACCAATCCCAATAATTCATTATTATACACAATCAACATCATGCTCACCATAAACATGGTTCAACCCACAATTCAACCATAACCAATCATCAAGCATATATCACAACATGCATATTTCTCATACATCATACCACCAAGGCATCATTAATCATCATCACATATATGACCACATCATATATATCAACAATTCAACAACACCAACCATTCAATGCCTATCTTAGGGCCTCTAGCCTAAGTATTTCCTACCACATTACATATTAGATACGGGAAACCGAAACCATACTTTAGCCGATTTTCCCAAGCTCACCCGGAGCACTTCCAAACCACTTATCCACAAGCTCTCAAGGCCTCAATACCTCCAAGAATAGATTTTTCACCACCAAGCCCTTTCCAAGCTTTTCAAAATCACCAATCAAGCTCCAATATCCACACATACACAACCTAAGTCACAACCATCATACCCATACACAACATCTCAAAACCCAAACATCATAAAACAACAAAATTACACTAGGGTTAAGAACCTTACCACACCCAAGGTCCAAGGGGACAAGATTAACCTTCTCCTTCAAGAGAGTTGGGTCCTATAACATCAAAGAACCCAAAATCTCAACATTTCACCCATGAAACTCGAAAATAAGGGATGAGATTTCGAACAGCAACACGTGGCTTACCTCAAGATTGGTTGTATGGGTTTTGTAGAGCTCTCCGCGGTGAACGCGTGGCCGCAAACGGAGCGGCAATCGGAGCTCTAGATCAAAAGTTATGGTGGTTTGAAGATCAAGTGAGAGAAAGAAGTTGAGAGAGAGTTCTTCCCTTCCTCTCCACCATTTCAGCGTGTTTGAGTGTGTTGTGAGGAGAGAGAGTGCTGAAAACTAGGGTTTTGGTTAAGTTATGTTGGGCCAAGGGCCCACTTTGGGTCCAATTGGCCCGGTTTGGCCCGTTTAGTCCAATCTTGGTCCGAATTCTATAAAATTGGTATCGAAATTCTTGTCTCAATCTCCTCTACCACATTTAGCCATAAAAATCACATTTTAGGCTTTCTAGAATAAATTCTCATTTATGGGTTAATTAGCCGTTAATTAACCGGGTTTTACACACCACAGACATATAGTTTATTTATTTTCTTTCCTTCAGACCTTGGTGTCCAGCACCTCTTTGGGTTACTAAATGCTCTGTGGTGAGGGTTACTCTTGATAGTGGATTTTCAGCTGATAATCCCGGGTTAGTTAACCCAAGTTACCAAGTGATGAAGCACCCCAAAGAGCTTATTCATCCAAGTAGATCCCTCACACAGGAGCACCACAGACACATGTCTTAGGGTAAACCATTGGTGCCTAGCCTTATTGCTTACTCTTTTTCTTTTGTTTTTCACTTCCATTGTTCTTTCCCTTTTCTCTTATTAGGATCTTGTTGTTATCTTAGTCTCATGGGTATATCAAAAGTAAGCATTCAGGATAGATAGTTGTCATCCTAACCTTGTGGTTGAACCAACTTAGCTAACTTATGACTACCCCAAAGATTCATGAATGCATTTCCACAATATGAACTCATTTCTGGTCTTTTGTAAACATAGACATTCTCTTTTCATTTGATTTAAACGACAAGCATACAATAAGTAAAGATACGAATGCAGTAACATAAAGGCTAGCAGGCACTGACTTCTTAATTTGAAAACTTAGAATGCATAATTGAAAGTTGTTTAGCTACTATGGAGGCATGTTCTATTTCATACAAGATCCTCCTTATTTATGATATAAACAAAGAACCAAGAAAGAAGCTCCACCACCTTTTACTCATGTGGTTGCTCATGCTCCCCTCCATGCTTGTCCTCTTGGTGCCTTTCTTGAGTGCTTGTGCTCCCACTTCCTTTGCCTTTTCCAAGTAGTTTCTTCCAAAACCCAGCATCTTCCATCTTTTTCTTCAAAGTTTCCTTCTGCTGTTTCACCTTCCCTTCTTCTCGTTCAACAAACTCTTTTTGGACTTCCTCATAGGTGGGAATGGCATAATGTAGGTGGTGCATATTATCAGACATGTAACTCAATCTGGCTTGAGTGTTTACACTGAACTCCTCTCTATGCAGCTGCCTTCCTTCATTCAGCACGCTAAACTCATTAAATGATTTCATCTGAGCTAATTGCCGCTGGTTGAGCTCTTGAAGGCGTTTGTCTTGACGCTCTTGCCTTTCTGTTACTTGGTGTAGGGCTTAAGTGAGTTGTGAATATTGCTCCTGTTGCTGCTCCATGTGTTGTTTCTGCTACTCTTCTTGTTGCTTCATCCATTTGGACTGCATGGCAAGTATTTGCTCTTGTCCCTCCATATGTTTCATCTCCAAATCCTCAATGGCATGTAAGATATGACTCATATTGAGGTTGGCTGGGTTGTGTTGCTCTTCTTGTTGGTACTCTTCCTGATGATATTCCTCTTGATGAACTTCTTCCTGGGCTCTGTGCCTTCCTATATGTGGCCTTCTTAGTTGTTGAGCAAGTGAGGTATCGACCATGCGCTCAAGTGTGACCGGCTTCCCTGGGTTCATCCAGTCTGGACTGCTGTCCTCAAATATTACCTTAGCCTTATTGCACAAGCGGAGAATTGTGCTGGGGTACCAAAGCCTGGCACCTGAATCAACTTTCTCAGCCGACTCTTGAATCCCTTCGGCAATAAGCTCATTGATGAGCGGATAATTTATACGCTTTTTGGCATTGTTTTTAGTATGTTTTTAGTATGTTTTAGTTAGTTTTTAGTATATTTTTATTAGTTTTTAGTTAAAATTCACTTTTCTGGACTTTATTATGAGTTTGTGTGTTTTTCTGGGATTTCAGGTATTTTCTGGCTGAAATTGAGGGACCTGAGCAAAAATCTGATTCAGAGGCTGAAAAGGACTGCAGATGCTATTGGATTCTGACCTCCCTGCACTCGAAGTGGATTTTCTGGAGCTACAGAAGTCCAATTGGCGCGCTCTCAATGGCGTTGGAAAGTAGACATCCTGGGCTTTCCAGCAATATATAATAGTCTATACTTTTCCCAAGATTTGATGACCCAAACCGGCGTTCCAAATCAGCTCAAGAATGCCCGGCGTTAAACGCCGGAACTGGCATAAGAATGGGAGTTAAACGCCCAAACTGGCACAAAAGCTGGCGTTTAACTCCAAGAGAAGTCTCTACACGAAAATGCTTCAATGCTTAGCCCAAGCACACACCAAGTGGGCTCGGAAGTGGATTTTTATGTCATTTACTCATCTTTGTAAACCCTAGGCTACTAGTTCTTTATAAATAGGACCTTTTGCTATTGTATTTTCAACTTGGTAGCTATCCTTGTTCTTATGCTATCTTAGATCATTGGGAGGCTGGCCTCACGGCCATTCCTAGACCTTGTTCTTATGTATTTTCAATGGTGGAGTTTCTAGACACCATAGATTAAGGTGTGGAGCTCTGCTGTACCTCGAGTATTAATGCAATTACTATTGTCCTTCTATTCAATTCAGCTTGTTCTTGTTCTAAGATATCACTTGTTCTTCAACTTGATGAATGTGATGATCTGTGACACTCATCATCATTCTCACCTATGAACGTGTGCCTGACAACCACCTCCGTTCTACCTTAGATTGAGTGGATATCTCTTGGATCCCTTAATCGGAATCTTCGTGGTATAAGCTAGAACTGATGGCGGCATTCAAGAGAATCCGGAAGGTCTAAACCTTGTCTGTGGTATTCTGAGTAGGATTCAATGATTGAATGACTGTGACGAACTTCAAACTCCTGAAGGCTGGGCGTTAGTGACAGACGCAAAAGAATCACTGGATTCTATTCCAACCTGATTGAGAACCGACAGATGATTAGCCGTGCCGTGACAGGATACGTTGAACATTTTCACTGAGAGGATGGGAGGTAGCCACTGACAATGGTGAAACCCTACATACAGCTTGCCATGGAAAGGAGTAAGAAGGATTGGATGAAGACAGTAGGAAAGCAGAGAGACAGAAGGGACAAAGCATCTCCATTCGCTTATCTGAAATTCTTACCAATGAATTACATAAGTATCTCTATCTTTATCTTTATGTTTTATTTATACATCATCCATAACCATTTGATTTTGCCTGACTAAGATTTACATGGTGACCATAGCTTGCTTCATACCAACAATCTCTGTGGGATCGACCCTTACTCGCGTAAGGTTTATTACTTGGACGACCCAGTACACTTGCTGGTTAGTTGTGCGAAGTTGCGATAAAGAGTTGAGATTACAATTGTGCATACTATGTTGATGGCGCCATTGATGATCACAATTTCGCCCACCACTCATGCACATTGATTTCCCCACCTAGTACTAAGCATTGCACTATAGTGGCTTGGTTGAGGTTAACTTCTGAATTATTAGCAGCCGGTAGGATGGACCTTCTTACAAGCTCGAACCACCCCTTGGCCTCAGGGTGAAGGTCTTCCCTTTTTATAAATTTTGGTCTCCCATTAGAGTACCTCTCCCAGTCAGCTGCTATGACACAGATATCTGATGCTATTTCTGAGATTTCATCCTTGTCGGGGCTTCTACTTATCCTTGACTGATAACTCTCCTCGTCAAAATGAGGGAATTTCAGTTGAAGAGCTCTAACTATGGCATTTGGGCTGAAGTCTACTTCTCTTCCTCTCACATAGCTTTTGTAGGTGGGAGCTTTGGTCTTCTCCTCTCTAACTACATTTGCTTAAAACTCTTTGATGAGGTTGCCATTGATCTTACCTTCTGGACTGGTGAGCAATTTCCATCCTCTCTGTTCGATTTTTCTCAAAATATGTGGTGATTCATTGGCGTTGATTTGAAAGATTAACTCTGGCAATATCTTTCTGGCCCTTATCCTCTCGAATTCTCGTTCATGGAAGGCCGTCTTGAATCTCTTCTCGTCAAAAGGGACACTCTCCATGGGTTCCTTTCTCTTTTGCCTCTTCGAGCTTGATGATGCCATGACTTGAATTGTTGTTTTGAAGTGGGTTGAGGCTTCGGATAGAATAAGAGTGGGTTGGTTAAAACAGAGTGTGATGAAAGGTTTAGTGTACCAACGGAAGTGTGAAGAGTGGGGATTTGAATGTAAGGGGTGAGCATGCACTAAGGTTCACTTATATAGGAAAAATTATGAGTGCATGAAGGGTGTGGATTGCACGAATGTTTCCTTGATGGACGGATGGGGTTGCATACGAAGGGAAGACAAGGATCATCACTTGATGGGGAATGTTGGTTCGGTCTTCAAGACTCTCCTTCTTTCAATGTTGCATGGCAACATTTCCCATGCCTTCCTTGTTGGGACAAGTGTATGGTTCTCTTTGTGAAGTGGCCGAGCCTCCCCCATTAAATTGTCTCATCAATCCTCATCAATGCTCACTTTCCTTCCCTATAAAGATAAAATAAGATAAGTAAGAACGGATATTAAAATGAAACAAAATTGCTTAACCCTTTATGGCTAGAATAATAAAAGAATTTGTTTATTCCTGAATTCCACTAACTGACTAACTGTGTATCTTCATATGCAAATTGGTGGCACCATAGGGTGACACCAAACTTAGTTTGAAGCACTGTGATGAAAAGTTGTGTTCAAAGCTTTAAGAAGAATGCTTTGAACACCAAACTTGTTCTTTACTATATTCTGCATATAAAAATTTCATACGTGTTTGTCAATTTTTGGTTGGAATTCATGAATATTGATTTATTCACTACTTCTGAAAGCATGTAAAACATGGGTTGCCTCCCATGAAGCGCTTCTTTAGCGTCACTAGCTTGACATTACCCCCTTATTATGGTGGTTGGTAATGCTTGAAGTCTTATCCTCTGGCAGTGGACTTGTATCCATTGGTTGTATCAATGATCTCTATATGCTCCAAAGAGAGAACTCTGTTGATGGTGAAGACCTTAGGTAGCTGAGATGGTACAGTGGGGAGATTAGAGGGGATATCTGTGAAATAGGCTGAGACTACTTTATCTCCTGGAGAGAAATCTTCCGTAGGAATCTTCTTGTTCCGCCACCCCCTTGGTACCTTCTTCTTTGCTCCTGGTGCTGTTTTCTTACTCCTGGTGGCCTCCTTCTTTGATGAGCTTTTGTTAATGTCCTCACAAGCTTCTGGTGGCTTAGGTTCCTTCAAATTTCCTTGACCTGTGGCACTTGCTGCTCGCCTTGTCCATTAACCCAGTGAATTTCAGAATGGGCTGGCTGTGCTCCAATGCTTGCTCTTTCCTTTAGTATCTCATGATGATCTTTGCTCGGTTCTTTGTCTTCTTCATATTTTTCTAGTGAGAGTTCGAAAACATTGAAGCTCAGTTGTTCATCGTGGATCCTTAATATTAGCTCCCCTTTCTCCACATCTATGAGTGCTCTAGCAGTAGCTAGAAATGGTCTTCCCAATATGATTGGGTGCAGATGACTCTCTTCCATGTCCAGGATGACAAAGTCTGTTGGGAGAAAGTATTTTCCAACTTTGAGCAACACGTTTTCCACCACTCCTACTGCTTGCTGTTGAGTCTTGTCAGCCAGCCTTATGACTACATCTGTAGGTAGTATCTCATTGATCTGCAGCCTTTTTACCAAGGATAGGGGTATTAAGTTGATGCTTGCTCCCAAATCGCAAAGTGCTCTATCAAAATTTGTTTCCCCTATAGCACAAGGGACATGAAAACTCTCTGGGTCTTTTCTTTTCGCAGGCAATTGTGTTTGAATGAGGGTGCTGCAATCCTTGTTCATCACTATAATCTGGCCCCCTTTGAGTGAGCTCTTCATGGGAAGTAGTTCCTTCATATACTTGATGAATGCTGGCATTTGCTGAATGACCTTGATGAATGGTATGTTCACATTCAAAGATGCAAACGAGTCTAAGAACCTTGAGTACATTCTCTTTCCCACAGCACCCTTTAGCAGTTGAGGAAATGGTGCATATAGTCTCAGCAGCTCCTGTTGTGAGATTTCTGGTTCTTGTTGGTCTTTCTTCTCCTTCTCTACTAAGGTATTTTTAGGTTGTTCTGACAACTTGCTTGGCTTGTCTTCAGTCTCCTTGTCATTTGTAGTGACCATATTGCAATCCTCCTATCTTACTTTCTTCGTTTCACCTCTCGGGTTCTTCTCCGTGTCACTTGGGAAGCTATCAGTGGGTCTGGGAATCTTCTCAGACAAATATCCCACTTGGAATTCCAGTTTCTTGATTGCTTCCCCCCGATTCTTCATACTGGCTCTCACCTCCTCTTTGAACACCTTATTGTCTTGAATGTCTTTGCATATGCTTTCAAGTAAGGTTTCAATCTTAGAGATTCTGTCATCAAATGATGGTATGTTGGGGGTAGAGGTAGCAGGGTGAGATGTATTGATGTGGTTTTGTGAGTATGTCCTCTGTGTGAATTGTTGGGGGGCTGTGTTGTTGTTGGAGTTGTGATGTCTCTGATCTTGGCCCTGGTCTTGTTGATTACCCCACCCAAAGTTTGGGTGATTCCTCCATCCAGGGTTGTAGGTCTTAGAGTATGGATCATGGTTGTATCTAGGTGAATTCCCAATGTAGTTGGCTTGCTCCTGAGTGCCTTCTTCCTCTTCACTTGCTTCCTCTTGAGTTGAAGTGGTGATTGCTGCCACTTGACTTCTCTCCATCTTCTTGGTGAGGTCAGCTAGCTGCTTGGTGATGAACTTGTTTTGAGCCAGCAGAGCATCTACATTGTTCAGCTCCATTACCCCTCTAGTGTTCCCTCTTTTGGAAGCATAGAAGTAGTCATTCTCAGCTACTGTTTCAATGACATCTATGGCTTCCTCAATGGTCTTCTTCTTGGT
Organism: Arachis hypogaea; assembly: GCF_003086295.3. NCBI lineage: Eukaryota > Viridiplantae > Streptophyta > Magnoliopsida > Fabales > Fabaceae > Arachis > Arachis hypogaea. The sequence goes on from NC_092038.1 coordinate 61,536,803, forward strand.
CAAAGAACCTTCGGATGAATGGTCTACGGTCTTCTTAGATTCATATGACAGTCCTTCATAGAAGATGTGCAGCTGCACCCATTCATTGAACATATCAGATGGACATCTCCTTGTTAGGTCTTTAAACCTCTCCCATGCTTCATATAGAGTCTCACCATCTTGTTGCCTGAAAGTTTGGACCTCAGCTCTCAGCCGATTGACTCTTTGAGGGGGGTAAAATCTTGCTAAGAACTTGTTCATAACATCATCCCAAGTTGTCAAGCTCTCCTTTGGAAAAGACTCCAACCACTTGGTTGCCTTGTCTCTGAGAGAGAATGGGAACAACAACAGTCTATAGACGTCTGGTTGAACGCCATTGGACTTCACTGTGTCACATATTCTCAGGAATGTGCTTAAGTGTTGGTTGGGGTCTTCTTGGACACCTCCTCCGAACGAACAATTGTTCTGAACTAGGGTGATGAGCTGTGGTTTTAGCTCAAAGTTGTTGGCATGGATTGTTGGTTTTTGGATGCTACTTCTGCAATTCCCTGGGTTTGGGTTGATGTAAGAGCCCAAGACTCTTCTATCTTCCCCACCAGGATTTGCTCTACCTTCTCCACCATGGTTGTGAACCTCTTCCTCACGATGGTCTTCCATGGTTGTTTCAAAGTATTCTTCAAAGTGTTCCTCTTCTTCTTCAGCACCCACTACACGTTTTTCTTTTGCCTCCCTTCTTAATCTTAAGAAGGTTCTCTCAGGTTCAGAATCAAAGGAAGTTGAAGCTTCGCTTCTTCTCCCTGTCATACAACCAACAGAGTACAAGCAAGAAAAGCAACGCAGAAAGTATCTTGTTAGAATAACTTGTTAGTGTCAGTGATGCAATATATCAAACAGTTAGTGGGTTAGTGAACTGAATTGTAAATAGCAAAGAAAAACTCAGAAACAGGGGAGGGGAAGAATTAAACTAAGACGGAAATCAAATTAACCAAACAGAAAATTAAATCAAACAAAATACAAATGCTCAATCTAGTGATCCTCTAATTTAATCATTGTCGATGCACAATCAATCCCCGGCAACGGTGCCATAAACTTGATCGGGGAAAATTTGTCTCTCAACAAATTCCCATTCGGCAAGTGTACCGAATTTGTCGTCAAGTAAAAACTCACAATAGAGTGAGGTCGAATCCCACAGGGATTGATTGATCAAACAACTTTAATTAGAGGAATGATCTAGTTGAGTGAATCCATGAATAGAGTTGATAATTGCAGAAATTAAAATAGCAGGAAAGTAAATGACTGAAAGTAAATAGCAGAATTGTAAATGGGAATGGGGGAATTGCTCATAAAAGTAAATTGCAGAAATTAAGAGAATGGGTAAGATCAGAAATGGGGAGTTCATTGGGCTTAGGAGATGTTGCATTCTCCGGATCAATTTCATTTTCATCTCTTCCTCAATCAATGCACTCATTGATCTCCTTGGCAATCTTAAGTGATTGAATCACAATTTCTTGCAATTCAATCTCTCAAATCTTAATCAATAGCCAATTCCTTGGTCAATTGCTCATGAGAAGAGATGAAGTGTGGTCACTGATTATACCACATGCACTTCCCAAATCAAGTGCTTAGAGGGTTATAGCCACATACCCATCCACACTCAATTTGGTCCAGCATGAGAAAACATTTCTAGCTAATCTCTTCATTCCTCTTTCAAGGGTCCGAAGAGATCCATGTTTGAATAGCTTCTTTTCCAAGATCACTATCCAATTGGATGAAGATCGAAAGCTTTCAAGTAAAACCAAAAGGAAAGATAGAAGAAGAACAAGAAAATTAGTATTGATCCATCAAATTACAACAGAGCTCCCTAACCCAATGAAAGGGGTTTAGTTGTTCATAGCTCTAGAAATCAAAATCAAAGATGGATAATATATCATAAAACTAGAAGTGCAGAGAAAGTAAAGATACAGAGAGTAGTTCTCTCCTCCCCCAAAAGCTGCTCTCTATTTCAAAACTACTCCTATATATACTACTCTTCTCAGCTTCTAGTTAGTTCTTCAAGTCTTGGGCCTTTGGATCTTTGAGTTTGAAGCAGTTCCTTTCTTCATTTGGGCTTGGCTCACTTGCAGAGAGAAAGTGTGAAGTGGGCAGAGACTTTAGCTCAAGACGTTAGGGGTGTTTAATATTTAGTGAAAATACAAGTTCGAGCACGTTAGTGACACTTAACATTGTCACTAACGTTGCCATGCACCCCTTTGCCTCTCGTTAAAGCCCACGTTAACTGGGTTAACGTGGCTTTTAACGTTGCCTTGTTAGCCTTCGAGAACGTTAGTGACACTCAACATTGTCACTAACGTTCAAGTGTGCCCCTTCTTGCTTCGTTAAAGCTCACGTTAACTAGGTTAACGTGGCTTCTAACGTGGCCTTTGCCAACTTTCGAGAACGTTAGTGACACTCAACATTGTCACCAACGTTCAAGTGTGCCCCTAGGTCTCACGTTAGAGTCCACGTTAACTGGGTTAATGTGGCTTCTAACATGGCCATTCTTAGCCATCCCAACGTTAGTGACAATGTTGAGTGTCACTAACGTTGGCTCATTCTTCATTCCTTATCGTTAGATTCCACGTTAACCAAGTTAACGTGGAGGTTAACGTGGCTCTTGGGGTTTGAGTGGTTGCTCCAACGTTAGTGACAATGTTGAGTGTCACTAACGTTGTCGACAACTCTCCATCTCTTACGTTAGCTCCCACGTTAACCAAGTTAACGTGGGAGTTAACGTGGCTCTTTGCACCTTAGGCCAACGTTAGTGACAATGTTGAGTGTCACTAACGTTGGCTTCTGTTAGAGAAGCTTTTTCTTTCCACAACTCCGTTCAACTTAACCAGCAAGTGTACTGGGTCATCCAAGTAATACCTTACGTGAGTAAGGGTCGATCCCACAGAGATTGTTGGTATGAAGCAAGCTATGGTCACCTTGTAAATCTCAGTTAGGCAGATTAAATTTGTTTATGATGAGTTCGAAAATTAATAAATAAATAGAAAATAAAAAGGGATAGAAATACTTATGTAAAGCAATAGTGGGAATTTCAGATAAGTGTGTGAAGATGCTGTGCTCCTCTCGTATCTCTATTTTCTTATTACATTCATCCAATCCTTCCTACTCCTTTCCATGACAAGCTGTATGTAGGGCATCACCGTTGTCAATGGCTACATCCCATCCTCTCAGTGAAAACGTTCCTATGCTCTGTCACAGCACGGCTAATCATCTGTCGGTTCTCAATCAGGTTGGAATAGAATTCCTTGATTCTTTTGCGCTTGTCATCACACCCAGCCTTCAGGAGTTTGAAGCTCGTCACAGTCATTCAATCCCAGAATCCTACTCGGAATACCATAGACAAGGTTTAGACTTTCCGGATCCTCATGAATGCCGCCATCTATCTAGCTTATACTACGAAGATTCTGTTGGGGAATCTAAGAGATATGCGCCCTGCCTAAAGTAGAACGGAAGTGGTTGTCAGTCACGCGCGTTCATAGGTGAGAATGATGATGAGTGTCACGGATCATCACATTCATCAAAGTTAAGTATAATGTATATCTTGGAATAAGGATAGAAGAGAATTGAATAGAAAGTAATAGTAATTGTTTTGAAACTTGAGGTACAGCAGAGCTCCACACCCTTAATCTATGGTGTGCAGAAACTCCACCGTTGAAAATACATAAGTAAAAGGTTCAGGCATGGCCAAATGGCCAGCCCTCTCCATGATCAAAAGACCGAATGATCAAAGACTACAAAGTCAAAAGATTAAACTGTCAAAAGATGTCTAATACAATAGTTAAATGTCCTATATATACTAGACTAGCTACTAGGGTTTACATGAGTAAGTAATTGATGTATAAATCCACTTCCGGGGCCCACTTGGTGTATGCTTGGGCTGAACTTGATCTATCCACGAGCTGAGGCTTTACTTGGAGTTGAACACCAAGTTATAACGTGTTTTGGGCGTTCAACTCCGGATCATGACGTTTTTCTGGCGTTTAACTCCAGACAGCAGCATGTACTTGGCGTTCAACGCCAAGTTACGTCATCAATTTCCGAATAAAGTATGGACTATTATATATTGCTGGAAAGCTCTGGATGTCTACTTTCCAACGCCGTTGAGAGCGCGCCAATTGGAGTTTTGTAGCTCCAGTAAATCCATTTCGCGTGTAGGGAGGTCAGATTCCAACAGCATCAGCAGTCCTTTTGTCAGCCTTTTTCAGAGTTTTGCTCAAGTCCCTCAATTTCAGCCAGAAATTACCTGAAATCATAGAAAAACACACAAACTCATAGTAAAGTCCAGAAATGTGAATTTAACATAAAAACTAATGAAAACATCCCTAAAAGTAGCTTGAACTTACTAAAAACTACCTAAAAACAATGCCAAAAAGCGTATAAATTATCTGCTCATCACAACACCAAACTTAAATTGTTGCTTGTCCCCAAGCAACTGAAAATCAATTAGGATAAAAAAAGAAGAGAATATACTATAAATTTCAGAATATCAATGAATATTAATTCTAATCAGATGAGCGGGATTGTAGCTTTTTGCTTCTGAACAGTTTTGGCATCTCACTTTTTCCTTTGAAGTTTAGAATGATTGGCTTCTCTAGGAACTTAGAATTTCGGATAGTGTTATTGGCTTTCCTAGTTAAGCATGTTGATTCTTGAACACAGCTACTTATGAGTCTTGGCCGTGGCCCTAAGCATTTTGTTTTCCAGTATTACCACCGGATACATAAATGCCACAGACACATGACTGGGTGAACCTTTTCAGATTGTGACTCAGCTTTGCTAGAGTCCCCAGTTAGAGGTGTCCAAAGCTCTTAAGCACACTCTTGCTTTGGATCACGACTTTAACCACTCAGTCTCAAGCTTTTCACTTGGACCTTCATGACACAAGCACATGGTTAGGGACAGCTTGATTTAGCCGCTTAGGCCTGGATTTTATTTCCCTGGGCCCTCTTATCCATTGATGCTCAAAGCCTTGGATCCTTTTTACCCTTGCCTTTTGGTTTTAAGGGCTATTGGCTTTTTCTGCTTGCTTTTTCTTTTTCTTTCTATTTTTTTTCGCCATTTTTTGTTTTCGAAAGCTTTTTACTTTTCACTGCTTTTTCTTGCTTCAAGAATCAATTTCATGATTTTTCAGATCATCAATAACATTTCTCTTTGTTCATCATTCTTTTAAGAGCCAACAATTTTAACATTCATAAACAACAATATCAAAAGACATATGCACTGTTCAATCATTCATTCAGAAAACAAAAAGTATTGTCACCACATCAATATAATTAAACTAAATTCAAGGATAAATTCGAAATTCATGTACTTCTTGTTCTTTTGAATTAAAACATTTTTCATTTAAGAGAGGTGAAGGATTAATGGATTTTATTCTTAGCTTTAAGACATGGTTACTACATACTAATGATCATGAAATAAAGACACAAAACATAGACAAACACAACATAAAAACCGAAAAGTAGAAAGAAATAAGAACAAGGAATGAATCCACCTGAGTGAGGGTGGCGCCTTCTTGAAGGTCCAATGGTGCTTTTTGAGCTCCTTTATGTCTCTTCCTTGCTTCTGTGGCATGATCCCTAGTAATTTTGGTGTTCTTATCCTTAGTTGCTCCCAATAATTGTGTGGAGGACAATTTATCCCCTGAGGTATCTCATGGATCTCTTGATTTGCAGTCAAATGTTCTACCACTGAGCTATAAACCCTTTACATGAGTCTTTCCATCTCCCATGACTCAGAGGTGGAAGCTTTTGTCTTCCCTTTTCCTTTTTTAGAGAATTCTTCGGCCTTAGGTGCCATTGATGGTAATGGAAAACAAAAAAGATTATGCTTTGACCACACTAAACTTAAAATATTGCTCGTCCTCGAGCAATAGAAGAAAGAAGAGAAGAAGAAGAAGAAGAAGAAGAAGAAGAAGAAGAAGAAGAAGAAGAAGAGAATATGGTAGAGAGGAAGAGATGTAGGTTCGGCCTAGGTGAAGAAGAAGGGGTTGTGTTGTGTGAAAATGAAGTAGAATGGAAGGGTATATATAGGGAGAGGAGGTAGTGTATGTTCGGCCATTTAGGGTGGGAATGGGTGGGAAAATTGGTTTTGAATTTTGAAGGTAGGTGGGGTTTATGGGGAAGAGTGGATGGATGTGAGTGGTGAAGGTGGTGATTGGGAAGAGGAATTGAGGTGATTGGTGAAGAGTGTTGGGAAGTGTGACATGGGGAATACAAATCACAAAAATAGGATTAGGAGGTAAGGAGGGAATATAGTTGGTGGGGATCCTGTGGGGTCCACAGATCCTGAGGTGATCCTGTGGGGTCCACAGATCCTGAGGTGTCAAGGAATTCCATCCCTGTACCAAATAGGCATGTAAAATGCCCTTGCACACAATTCTGGCGTTTAAATGCCCATTGGTGCACGTTCTGGGCGTTCAACGCCCATGTAAAGCATGTTTCTGGCGTTGAACGCCAGTTTCATGCTTGTTACTGGCGTTCAGCGCCAGCTTTTCTTCTCTGGGCACATTCCTGGCATTCAGCCCCAGAATGTTGCTTGTTTCTGGCGTCCAGCGCCAGAATGATGCTCTGTTCTGGCGTTGAACGCCGGTCAGATGCATCTTACTGGCGTTGAACGCCAGCCTGTGCGTCCTCCAGGGTGTGAATTTTTTTCTTCTGCTGTTTTTGATTCTGTTTTTAATTTTTATGATTTTTTCGTGACTCCTCATGATCATGTACCTAATAAAACACAAAATAACAATAAAATAAAAATTAGATAAATAAAATTGGGTTGCCTCCCAACAAGCGCTTCTTTAATGTCAATAGCTTGACCGTGGCTCTCATAAAGCCACAAGGTGATCATGTCAATGTTGTATAGTCCCAACACCAAACTTAGAGTTTGGATATGGGATCTTAACACCAAACTTAGAGTTTGGTTGTGGCCTCATAACACCAAACTTAGAGTTTGACTGTGGAGGCTCTTCTTGACTCTAAATTGAGAGAAGCTCTTCATGCTTACTCTCTTTTGTCATAGAGGGATGGCCATGTGCCTTAAACACAAGGTAGTCCCCATTCAATTGGAGGACTAACTCACCTCTGTTGACATCTATCACAGCTTCTGCTGTGGCTAGGAAAGGTCTTCCAAGGATGATGCATTCATCCTCTTCCTTCCTAGTGTCTAAGATTATGAAATCAGGAGGGATGTAAAGGCCTTCAACCTTTACTAACACGTCCTCCACTATTCCATAAGCTTGTCTCAATGACTTGTCTGCCAATTGTAATGAGAACAAGGCAGGTTGTACATAAATGATCCCCAGCTTCTCCATTACAGAGAGTGGCATAAGATTTATCCCTGACCCTAGATCACACAGAGCTTTTGCAAAGGTCATGGTGCCTATGGTACAAGGTATTAAGAACTTGCCATGATCTTGTTTCTTTTGAGGTAGAGTTTTCTGAATCCAGGTATCTAGTTCATTAATGAGCAAGGGAGGTTCACTTTCCCAAGTCTCATCACCAAACAACTTGGCATTCAGCTTCATGATAGCTCCTAAGTATTGAGCAACCTGCTCTCCAGTCACATCGTCATCCTCTTCAGAGGAAGAATAGCCTTCAGAGCTCATGAATGGCAGAAGGAGATTTAATGGAATCTCTATGGTCTCTGTATGAGCCCCAGATTCCTTTGGATCCTTAACAGGAAACTCTTTCTTGCTTGAAGGACGTCCCAGGAGGTCTTCCTCACTAGAATTTTCGTCCTCCTCCTCCTTTGTGTATTCGGCCACATTGATCACATCAATGGCCTTGCACTCTCCTTTTGGATTCTCTTCTGTATTGCTTGGGAGAATACTGGGAGGAGTTTCTATGAATTTCTTACTCAGCTGGCCCACTTGTGCCTCCAGATTTCTGATGGAGGATCTTGTTTCATTCATGAAACTGAAAGTGGCCTTTGACAGATCAGAGACTATATTGGCTAAATTAGAAGTGTTTTGTTTAGAATTCTCTGTCTGTTGCTGAGAAGATGATGGATATGGCTTGCTATTGCTCAGCCTATTGCGTCCACCATTGTTAAAGCCTTGTTGAGGCTTTTGTTGATCCTTCCATGAGAAATTTGGATGATTTCTCCATGATAGATTATAGGTGTTTCCATAAGGTTCACCCATGTAATTAACCTCTGCCATGGCAGGGTTCTCAAGATCATAAGCTTCTTCAGAAGCTGCCTCTTTAGTATTGTTGGATGCATGTTGCCATCCATTCAGACTTTGAGAGATCATGTTGACCTGTTGAGTCAACATTTTGTTCTGAGCCAATATGGCATTCAGAGCATCAATTTCAAGAACTCCTTTCTTCTGAGGTATCCCATTATTCACGGAATTCCTCTCAGAAGTGTACATGAATTGGTTGTTTGCAACCATGTCAATGAGTTCTTGAGCCTCTTCAGGCGTTTTCTTTAGGTGAATAGATCCACCTGCAGAATGGTCCAATGACATTTTCGAAAATTCAGATAGACCATAACAGAATATATCTAATATGGTCCATTCTGAAAACATGTCAGATGGACATCTTTTGGTCAGCTGCTTGTATCTTTCCCAAGCTTCATAAAGGGATTCACCATCTTTTTGTTTGAAGGTTTGAACATCCACTCTTAGCTTGCTCAGCTTTTGAGGAGGAAAGAATTTATCCAAGAAGGTAGTGACCAGCTTATCCCAGGAGTCCAGGCTATCCTTGGGTTGTGAATCCAACCATATTCTAGCTCTGTCTCTTACAGCAAAAGGGAAAAGCATGAGTCTGTAGACTTCAGGATCAACTCCATTCGTCTTTACAGTCTCACAGATCTGCAAGAACTCAGTTAAAAACTGATAAGGATCTTCAGATGGAAGTCCATAAAACTTGCAGTTTTGTTGCATTAAGGCAACTAGCTGAGGTTTCAGCTCAAAGTTGTTGGCTCCAATGGCAGGAATGGAGATGCTTCTTCCATCAAACTTGGATGTTGGCTTTGTGAAGTCACCAAGCATTCTCCTTGCATTATTATTATTTTCGGCTGCCATCTCCTTCTCTTGTTCGAAAATTTCCGAAAGGTTACCTTTAGATTGTTGTAATTTAGCTTCTCTTAATTTTCTCTTCAGAGTCCTTTCAGGTTCTGGATCAATTTCAACAAGAGTGCCTTTATCCTTGTTCCTCCTGCTCATATGAAAGAGAGAAGAAAACAAGAAAAGAAAGAGGAATCCTCTATGTCACAGTATAGAGATTCCTTTATGTTAGTAGAAAAAGAAAGGGGAGAAGAATGAAGAAGAGTGGATTCGGATATTAGGTGGAAGAGGGATGAAGAGGAGTGTTAGTAATTAAATAAATAAATAGAATAAGAAAAGAGAGGGATAATTTCGAAAATAATTTTGAAAAAGAGGTTAGTAATTTTTGAAAATTAAAGATAAGATGTAATTAAAATTAAAATTTAAAACAAAAGAATTTTTGAAAAAGAGATGAGATATTTTCGAAAATTAGAGAGGAAAAAGTAGTTAGTTGGTTTTGAAAAAGATGAGAAACAAACAAAAAGTTAAAGAGTTAGTTGAAAAAGATATTAAAATCAAATTTGAAAAGATAAGAAGATAAGAGGTTAGATAAGATATTTTGAAATCAAATTTTGAAAAAGATAAAATTTTTTGAAAAAGATAAGATAAAAGATAAAAAGATATATTTGAAAAAAGATTTAATTTTTAAAATGACTTAACTAACAAGAAACTACAAGATAAGATTTTAGAACTTAAAGATTGAACCTTTCTTAACAAGAAAGTAACAAACTTCAAATTTTTGAACCAATCACATTAATTGTTAGCTAATTTTCGAAAATATGATATAAAGATAAGAAAAAGATTTTGAAAATATTTTGAAAAAGATTTTTGAAATTTTCGAAAAATAGAAAAAAATGAAAAAGATATAATTTTGAAAAAGATTTTGAAAAGATAAGATTTTTAAAATTGGAATTTTGACTTGACTTGTAAGAAACCACTAATTTTAAAAATTTTTGACCAAGTCAACCCAAAATTTCAAAAATTTGGAGGGAAATAAGGAAAAGATATTTTTTTTTATTTTTGAAATTTTTAAGATGAGAGAGAAAAACACAATCATGACCCAAAACATGAAAATTTTGGATCAAAACACTTAATGCATGCAAGAACACTATGAATGTCCAGATGAACACCAAGAACACTTTGAAGATCATGATGAACATCAAGAACATACTTTTGAAAATTTTTGATGCAAAGAAAACATGCAGGACACCAAACTTAGAAATTTGTAATGCATGGACTCTAATAAACAAAAAATGCATATGAAAAACAATAAGCAACACAAAACAAGAAATCATCAAGATCAAACAAGAAGACTTGTCAAGAACAACTTGAAGATCATGAAGAACACTATGGATGCATGAGATTTTCGAAAAATGCAAGAAAAAAATTTTAAAGCATGCAATTGACACCAAACTTAAAAATTGACTCAAGACTCAAACAAGAAACACAAAAATTTTTTTTTTTGGTTTTTATGATTTTATTAATTTTTTTTGGATTTTTATTAATTTTTTTTCGAAAATAAAGTTTGAAAAACGAAAAAGAAAAGAAAAATTTTGAAAAAGATTTTTGAAAAATTTTTGAAAAGAAAATTACCTAATCTGAGCAACAAGATGAACCGTCAGTTGTCCATACTCGAACAATCCCCGGCAACGGCGCCAAAAACTTGGTGGACGAAATTGTGATACATGAATTCCAGGTACTGTTAGAGAAGCTTTTTCTTTCCACAACTCCGTTCAACTTAACCAGCAAGTGTACTGGGTCATCCAAGTAATACCTTACGTGAGTAAGGGTCGATCCCACATAGATTGTTGGTATGAAGCAAGCTATGGTCACCTTGTAAATCTCAGTTAGGCAGATTAAATTTGTTTATGATGAGTTCGAAAATTAATAAATAAATAGAAAATAAAAAGGGATAGAAATACTTATGTAAAGCAATAGTGGGAATTTCAGATAAGTGTGTGAAGATGCTGTGCTCCTCTCGTATCTCTATTTTCTTATTACATTCATCCAATCCTTCCTACTCCTTTCCATGACAAGCTGTATGTAGGGCATCACCGTTGTCAATGGCTACATCCCATCCTCTCAGTGAAAACGTTCCTATGCTCTGTCACAGCACGGCTAATCATCTGTCGGTTCTCAATCAGGTTGGAATAGAATTCCTTGATTCTTTTGCGCTTGTCATCACGCCCAGCCTTCAGGAGTTTGAAGCTCGTCACAGTCATTCAATCCCAGAATCCTACTCGGAATACCATAGACAAGGTTTAGACTTTCCGGATCCTCATGAATGCCGCCATCTATCTAGCTTATACCACGAAGATTCTGTTGGGGAATCTAAGAGATATGCGCCCTGCCTAAAGTAGAACGGAAGTGGTTGTCAGTCACGCGCGTTCATAGGTGAGAATGATGATGAGTGTCACGGATCATCACATTCATCAAAGTTAAGTATAATGTATATCTTGGAATAAGGATAGAAGAGAATTGAATAGAAAGTAATAGTAATTGTTTTGAAACTTGAGGTACAGCAGAGCTCCACACCCTTAATCTATGGTGTGCAGAAACTCCACCGTTGAAAATACATAAGTAAAAGGTTCAGGCATGGCCAAATGGCCAGCCCTCTCCATGATCAAAAGACCGAATGATCAAAGACTACAAAGTCAAAAGATTAAACTGTCAAAAGATGTCTAATACAATAGTTAAATGTCCTATATATACTAGACTAGCTACTAGGGTTTACATGAGTAAGTAATTGATGTATAAATCCACTTCCGGGGCCCACTTGGTGTATGCTTGGGCTGAACTTGATCTATCCACGAGCTGAGGCTTTACTTGGAGTTGAACACCAAGTTATAACGTGTTTTGGGCGTTCAACTCCGGATCATGACGTTTTTCTGGCGTTTAACTCCAGACAGCAGCATGTACTTGGCGTTCAACGCCAAGTTACGTCGTCAATTTCCAAATAAAGTATGGACTATTATATATTTCTGAAAATCTCTGGATGTCTACTTTCCAATGCCGTTGAGAGCGCGCCAATTGGAGTTCTGTAGCTCCAGAAAATCCATTTTGAGTGCAGGGAGGTCAGATTCCAACAGCATCAGCAGTCCTTTTGTCAGCCTTTTTCAGAGTTTTGCTCAAGTCCCTCAATTTCAGCCAGAAATTACCTGAAATCATAGAAAAACACACAAACTCATAGTAAAGTCCAGAAATGTGAATTTAACATAAAAACTAATGAAAACATCCCTAAAAGTAGCTCGAACTTAGTAAAAACTACCTAAAAACAATGCCAAAAAGCGTATAAATTATCCGCTCATCAATAACCGAAGTATTCAAACCTCTGGTCGTCTTCTCAAGGAACTGCAGGGAAGTATGTTCTTTTTATTGGTTATGGAGATTGTAAATTTGGGGTTTCAAGAATGAGGAACAAGTAATTTAATAACGAGTAAATTAAATGGCAATTAAAATAAATAGATAACTGTAAAATAGACTTTTGGCAAGGTATTAGAAATTGGAAGTCCAGTCTTAGTTATCCTTATCAATGATGATGAAAATTGAATCTTAATTCCACTTTGTTAACCCTTACTAAGGCAAAGGAAGGTCAAGGGATTAATTAGTCTGATCATCGAATCCTATTTATTTCCGGAGAAAAGATTGGGATTATTGAAGAACAATTCAATTAGCAAAGATAACAATCATCAAGCATGTTTGAGTTTGATAACTCCTGAGTTACTGATTTCTTAACCAAGACCAAAAGGGGAAAAGTAAATCTACACGAATAAAAATGCCTTCAGATGGGAAGCAACAGTAACATAAATAAAAGCAACAATAAACTAAAATACCTCAATTAACATTAATTCGAAAGAGTAATCTGTAACATAGAAGAATTCATAAACTAAATTGAGAAAGCAAGTAATGAAAAAGGAATATTGAACCTGATAAAAGATAATCCTTAAAGCAAATAAAATCCTAAATCTAAATCCTAATCCTAAAGAGAGAGGAGAGAACCTCTCTCCAACTAAACCTAAATCATGGAAAGTGACTAAAATTGGAGACTCCCCTTGAATGGATGCATTTTCCCACTTCATAACCTCTGGTCTATGCCTTCTGGACTTGGATTTGGGCCAAAAAGGGCTTCAGAATTCGCTATGAGCGTTTTCTGCAATTTCTGGTGTGTGGCCTCTATCACGCGTCCGCGTGGGTCACGCGGTCGCGTCAATTGGAGTTTTCCTTGTCGCGTGGTCGCGTCAGTCATGCGGCCGCGTCATAGGTGTTCTTCTTTAGGTGCGCGGTCGCGTCAGTCATGCAGCCGCGTCGTTGCTTCTTTGCGCTTGGCATGCAGCCGCGTCGTCCATGCGATCGCGTCACTGCCAGTTTCTTCAGAAACTCTGTTTTGTGCTTTCCTTCCATTTTTGTATGTTTCCTTTCCATCTTTAAGTCATTCTTGCCTTAGAAGATCTGAAACTACTAAACACACAAATCACGGCATCGAATGATAATAAAGGGTAATTAAAATAATTAATTTTAAATCCTAGGAAACATGTTTTTCACATACATTACATAATAAGGAAGGAAAAGTAAAACCATGCAATTAATATGAATAAGTGGGTGAAGGATTGAATAAATCACTCAAACTAAGCACAAAATATATCATAAAATATGGGTTTATCAACCTCTCCACACTTAAACAATAGCATGTCCTCATGCTAAATCCAAGATAAAGAGTAAGGTAAGGTGGTGGAATGTCATGCAATGCAATCTACCCTAGATGCAACTACATACAAAATGTTTCTTCCTACTTGGTGAAAAGTAAATAAATCTTCCAAGAACAGACATGAACTGGATTTCACTAATTCAAATCACAAAATAAAGTACAAGTAAATTTGCAGAAGAAAATAGCTCATGAAAGCCGGGAACAAGGAATTGAGCACCGAACCCTCACAGGAAGTGTATACACTCTAATCACTCATGTGTTTAAGGTTCGACTCTCTCAATTCTCTACTAACCTTGCTTTCTAAGGCTTGCTCTTCTTCTACCAATCAACAAAGAATTAATGCACAGATACACATATCAAGAGGTCTTTTAAGGTTTGTAATGGGGTTAGGGTCAAGGTAGGATTGTATTTGGTCAAGTGGACTAAAATTTGAATCCTTAATTAACTTAAACTTTCCACCTAACTTTAGACAATCCATGTAATCATAATACCACATCTAACTATCCATTAACCATGTTTTCCACATATTCATGCATTCTAATTTCAAGTACAGTACATATGCATTGCATTCACCACTTACTTTGGGGCATTTTGTCCCCTTTTTATTGTTTGCTCTCTTTCTTTTCTTTTTCTCTTTTTATTTTATTCTTTCTATATTTTTTCTTTTTTTTTCGATATATAGGTATGTAATTATGCAGTATGCAGAATGCAAAATGATATGAATGTTATGAGTAATTCCAGGTTCAATGAAAAACTTGAAAACAAATAAAACTTGCGAAATGGCCCATGGACGCGTACGCGTGCTGTGCGCGTACGCATCGGTGCTGACATATGATTTTTTTAATGAATTCGCAACCAACGAATTCTGAGGAGTTGTGGGGCCCAATCCCAACCAACTTTGGTGCCAAAGATGCTATTTAAAGCCAATGATTGAAGAGTAAAGGGGATTCACTCACATTCCATCATTCACACTCATTAGGATGAGTTTAGAGTTAGTTTTAGAGAGAGAAGCTCTCACTTCTCTCTAGGATTAGGATTAGGATTAGGTTTAGTTCTTAGATCTAGGTTTTCATTCATCTTCTTCTACTTCTACTCTCCAATACTTTGTTGTTACATTCATCATTCTTCCATTCTTTTGTTGTAATTTTCTTTATGTTGTTCTTGTACTTTGTTGTAGATCTACTATTGTTCCTTCCATTTTCTTCAATTCAATTCAAGGTAATTCAAAATAAATGTATTTCTTTAGTTTCCTATTGTTGATCTCTTGCTTTTGCAGTTGTAAATTCCTTTAATTCTTGCAATTAATAATGTTTACCTTTATTGCCTCTTATGTGTTTGTTAAAATGCCTCTTTTGGTTTTAGTATAGGTTTTGTTCCTCTTGGCCTAGGTAGAGTGATTAGTGACTCTTGAGTTATCTAATTCCTTTGTTTATTGATAATTAGAAGTTGCTAATTAGTTTGAATGCCTTTAACGCTAGTCTCTCCTTTAGGAGTTGATTAGGACTTGAGGAATCAAATTGATTCATCCACTTGATTTTTCTCCATGGTTAAAGGTTAACTAAGTGGGAGCAATAGACAATTTGTGGTCACAATTGAGGAGGATAACTAGGATAGGACTTCTAGTTCTCATATCTTGCCAAGAGCTTTGTTAGTTGTTAGTTTATTTTCTTTGCCATTTATATTTCTTGTCTAAAATCTTAAAAACCCCAAATATAATTCACAACCAATAACAAGACACTTTATTGTAATTCCTAGGGAGAACGACCCGAGGTTTAAATACTTCGGTTTATAAATTTAGGGGTTTGTTACTTGTGACAAACAATCTTTTGTATGAAAGGATTCTTGCTTGGTTTAGAAACTATACTTTACAACGATATTTCGTTAGTGAAATTCTAAACCATCAAAAATCCAATCATCAAAATGGTGTTGTTGCCGGGGATTTGCAATGGTGTTATGTTATTAGTTATTGTATATATGTGAATATTGTGAATAGCTTGAGTTTTGGTTTTTGTTAGTATTTTCTAGTCTTTGGATTTGGTTTTCCTTGCTTTTTCATTTGATTTTATTTTCCTTTTCTCTTGCTATCATGGATTCTCACTTTGGCTATGAGTGTGATTACAACTATGTTGTAGGTGATGAGAATTTCAATGAGAATGTGTATTAAGAATGGGACAATCAAAGGTGGGAATAGCCATATGCATATGATCAATTCTCATGGCAACAACCTCCACCAATGCACTATGAAGAAGAGCCATTCTATGATGCATACCAATCCAATGGCTATGGTGAATCCACTTGTGACTTTCAAGAACTACCACCATATGCCTATGAGCCATATCCTCAACATAACCCTCAACCATACTCACAAGCCCCTTCTTACCAACCACCTTCATATGACCCTAATCTATATCCATCCTACCAACAACCATATGAGCCATATGAACCACATATAGAGCCACCACCATTCCAAAATCAACACTTTCAAGAGCCACCCCCTCCATGTTATTACCAAGATGAACCACCTCCAATATATAAAAATTTTCAACCACAAGATGAATACTACTTTCCACCACAACCTCCCATGGAAGAATACTCATATCCATTGATCCAAGAGCCATATGATCCTACTCATGATATCCAAGAGGAAAAAGAGTCGAGGGATCGTCTCAAAGAAGCATTGGATCAATTTCAAGCAACCATGGAGTGTGTTGTGCAACAAGTGAAAAGAGTGGAAAACATTGAACCACCATGCTGACAAGTCATCATATACCTATTTTTCGATGCTTTTTCATACAAGAAATTGATGATTTGTGCTTAAATATTGAATGTTTTTGTGCTTAAATGATATATTTTCTTGATCTTTTAATTTTATAAATCTTGTAGGAAATAAGAAGAAAAAGAAGCAAAGAAGCACAAAATAAGCTAAAAAGGAGAAAAAAAGAGCTTTGGGGCACACTTTGAAGTTGGAGCACACTTTGGAGCCTTAGGCCACGCTTTTAAAAGCGTGGCCCATGACCAAATTAAAGGAGGAAACAACCAGCACGCACATTGCCCTGCTCTTGCCAAGGGCAGGGCAATATCATGATGAAACAAAGTGAGGTTGGAAGCAAATTTTCGCTAAGTTAAAATCTGGGCGCTCACAGCATGACCATGCCTACTTCAAAAGGCTATAACTTGAGCGACAGACGTCCAATTGATGTGCTTTTAGTTGCGTTGGAAAGCTGACATTCAGAGCTTTCCAACG
Source organism: Arachis hypogaea (assembly GCF_003086295.3). Taxonomy (NCBI): domain Eukaryota; kingdom Viridiplantae; phylum Streptophyta; class Magnoliopsida; order Fabales; family Fabaceae; genus Arachis; species Arachis hypogaea. The sequence goes on from NC_092038.1 coordinate 61,553,822, forward strand.
ATATATAGCAATCTATATTTAGCGTACAATTGAGGCATGAGTGAAAGGCATCTTTAAGGGCAAAAAACAAGCAAAAATAAACCAAAATGCTTCCACCAAGGCTCGAAGAGGGAGACACAAGGAAACCAAGGAAGTCTGCCCTCAAGGAGAGCAGAATGCTCTCTTGGAGGGCAATGTCGTGTTCTCTTTATGAAAATTCAAGGAAAAATTGCAGCAACTTCCTCCACCAAGTTTCGAACACAAGACCTCTAGGAAGCCAAGCCTTAGGCGTGAATTAGGTGCCAAGAAGAAAAAGCCAAGCAATGCACTCCATGGGATTCGAACTTGGCACTCCCTAAGGAAAGCTTGCGCTGCCCACAAGGAGGGCAGGGCAGCATTCCGTGGTGCATGGCACGCACATCCTTGGCACGGCCAGCACGCACAATTGATGCGCAGCAAGGGAGCTTCGGCCAGCAGCAAGCACGCATGGGCAGGGAGGCAAGGCGCACCATGACAATACTGCCCTGCCCTCCACAAGGGCAGGGCAGCATCCTGAATGCCTCTCCCACACTTGGCACGCAACATGCTTCCTCACACAACTTCCCTGCTCTGCCCTCCACAAGAGCAGGGCAGCCTCCTGGGAGCAACATATGGGCCACAATCAACCAAAATTCAATTTAATTCAATTCCTCACCAAATTGAATCAAGGCCAACCAAACCCATTTCTCCTCAAATCCAAAGCAAGCAAAGCCCACTCAACATGACTCAAAGGCACATAGAGAAGCTAGATTAGGAATTTTATTTTGTGGATTTGTTCTTAATTTCAATTTTATTTTATTTTTATTTTGTAAAAAGCCTATATAAAGGCATCACTCTCATTTCAAAGGGGGAGCTCAATTAGAAAGAGGGCTAGCTCCACTAGGGAGCATTAGGATTTGAGAGCTCTCTCTCTTAGTTTTCCTTCCTGTTTTAAATCTTGGATTGAAATTGGAGAAATTCTGTTTCAATTTCTATCTGAGATCTCTTTGTTTTTATTTGCCTGCATAATTCAAGGAATTATGATTTGAATCAAGGCTCTCTTTACTGCTTCCATCTTATTTTCTTTTTCAAATTGCTTCTCTATTGGATCAAGGAAGGAATTGAGATCTAGACTTGTTTTCTAGTCTCATTAATTCCCTGAGATCCTCACTTGTCTCTTTAAATTTCACAATTGAGCTTAATTACATTCCGTGTTGCTTCTTCAAGCAATTTTCCATTTCTGTTTAAATCTGCTGCACTTATTTCATCTTTTACTCCTCTGTTTGATTGCTCTTTATATTTTCTTGTTGAATTTTAAATTCCCTGCACCCAATCCCCTTTACATTTAATGCAATTTACATTTCGTGCAATTTAAGTTTTAGCTACTTTACTTTCTTACACTTTAAGTTTTATGCAATTTTACTTTCTGCAACTTTAAATTTCCTGTCATTTACAATTCTGTTGGCTACATTTCATCCAATATCCCTTCAATGTTAGCTTGACTAAACTAATCACCCACTAAAGTTTCTTGATCCATCAATCCCTGTGGGATCGACCTCACTCTAAGTGAGTTATTACTACTTGATGCGACCCGGTATACTTGCCGGTTGGATTTGTTTGTTGGAAATTCGTTTTCCGCAAAAACACCTTCACACCACAACTCTACCAAGAAAAACCACTTTCCTACTATGAACCCTTCCCCCAAAATGATGAACACTTCCACCTACCCCAATCTCTAATGGATGAAACCCTTAGTGTTCTTGTTCAAGGGCAAGAAAAGATGAAAAGGAATGTGCAAAATTTTATGGTCGCGTTGGATGCGGTAACAAATCAATTAACTCCCAATGCTTGAACACTCAAGGAACTCCCACGGCTATATGTGGAGAATCAAATGAAGAACATAGCATGAAGGAGAGATTGGAAACTCCAGTGGGAAATGAGGGAAGTTACTTTGTGTTGGAACAATTGGAGGAAGCTAGGATTATCGAAGAAAAGGAAGAAGTGGTTGAAGATTTAGGAGATGCGGAACCCCCATGGGAACCTAGAGTTGAAGAAAACCCCTCCAAGAAGATTGAATTTGATGTTTAGGAGGAACATGCACAACCTCCAAGGCATATCCCATATAAATACTTGGAAGGAGTGGAGCAAGAATTGAGTTCCCTTGGTGATGAAGATCAAGCATCAAATCCTAGTGGTGAAAAATCCTTTGAAATTAAAGAACTTTCTCCCGATGAAGAAGAAAGCGATGTGGAGGTAGATTTCTCTCAACCTCCCATTTATGATTTGAGTGATGGGGAAGAGTTAGATGAAATTGACGAACAAAGGATTGTATTTGAAAAATCTTGTGAGGAGGTGGAAGTCCTTAGAAAAAGAAGGACGGGAGTTGAATACGCTTTGTCAACATCTTTGGAAGCTTCTTTGCCTAGGTTGTCATATATTCCTTCACTTGAGTGGGTAAAACTCATTTCTATTAGTTTCATTGTCCCACTTGAGTATGGTTTGCTTGAAATGGATGGTCAACTTAGGATAATTTGTGGGATAAAGCGTAAGAGAAGAATGTTTAATGGATGGCGTTGCAAATCATGGCTCATTTTGTTTGATACTTCAAGGCTTAGATGCAAGGGTTGGGCAAGTGCTCAATTGAATGGGTCTAAAAGGAGAGTTTGGTATCACATTGAGAATTCATCATGCCTACCACCCGGATGGACTAATAATGATGGTCAACTTTAAGACAGGTGTGAAAATAAAGTGTGAGATCTTGGATTACAAGAAGAGGATCAACAATGGGAGTCCCAAGCTTGTGAAGAACTCCATTAACACTTGGCTCAATCCATAAGAAATCTTGGGGCACAATGGAGAACCAAGCATTGGTGGGAGTTCCAAGATGAATACAAGCACAAGCCACCTTGAGAGGAGCTCCCCATAAGTCCAACTTAAGGACAATAAACAAAAGTACTAGGTGGGAGACAACCCACCATGGTAATATCCTTTCATTTTCCCTTTTGTAAATATTGGTAGGAATTAGCTTGATTTCATATTTTGTTTAGTTTACTTAGTAGTATAATATGTTAAATAAGGTTTTATGGCGTTTTGGTAGCTGTTTGGAGGTTTGGAATGCTTGGATTGGTGCAAAAATATAGAATATTTAAAAAAAGCAGAGCACCATTCACGCGTACGCGCACTGTACGCGTACGCATGCATCAAGCATTTTCGCCAACCCACGTGGCCGCTGGTGCACGAATTTGCAATCCGTACAACTAACCAGCAAGTGCACTGGGTCGTCCAAGTAATACCTTACGTGAGTAAGGGTCGATCCCACGGAGATTATTGGTTTGAAGCAAGCTATATTTATTTTATTAATCTTAGTCAGGATGCCAATAAGATTATTTGGATTTAATTGTAAGAAGTAAAAGTGTTTGGAATAAGTAATTGTTACTTTATTAATGGAGGATATGTTGGAGTTTTGGAGATGCTTTGTCCTCTGAATTTCTGCAATGTAATATTCAACTCAATTGTTTGTAAAGTTCCATCCATGGCAAGCTGTATGTAGGGTGTCACCATTGTCAGTGGCTACTTCCCATCCTCTCAGTGAAAACGGTCCAGATGCTCTGTCACAGCACGGCTAATCAGCTGTTGGTTCTCGATCATGTTGGAATAGGATCTATTGATCCTTTTGCGTTTGTCATCACGCCTAGCAATTACGAGTTTGAAGAGCGTCACATCCATTTAATCCTTGAATCCTACTCAGAATACCACAGACAAGGTTTAGACTTTCCGGATCCTCAAGAGTGGCCGCCATCAGTTCTAGCTTATACCACGAAGATTCTAATTAAGGAAGCTAAGAGATGCTCATTCAATCTGATGTAGGACGAAGGTGTTTGTCAGGCACACTTTCATGGATTGAGGAAGGTGATGAGTGTCACGGATCATCACCTCCTTCACAATTAAGCGCGAATGAACATCTTAGATAGAAACACACACACGTTTGAATGGAGAAATAGAAACAATTGCATTAATTCATTGAGACGCTGCAGAGCTCCTCACCCCCAACAATGGAGTTTAGAGACTCATGCCGTCAAAGTGTTTAAAATTCAGATCTGAAAATGTCATGAGATACAAAGTAATCCTCTAAAAGTTGTTTAAATAGTAAACTAGTAGCCTAGGTTTACAGAAAATAAGTAAATTAAGATAATTGGTACAGAAATCCACTTTTGGGGCCCACTTGGTGTGTACTGGGGCTGAGACTAAAGCTTCTCACGTGCTTGGGCTGTTTCTGGAGTTGAACAACAGGTTGTGACGTGTTTTGGGCGTTGAACTCCAACTTGTAACCTGTTTCTGGCGCTGGACGCCAGACAGCAGCATGATACTGGCGTTGAACGCCAGTTTACGTCGTCTATCTTCGTGCAAAGTATAGACTATTATATATTTCTGGAAAGCCCTGGATGTCTACTTTCCAACCCAATTGAGAGCGCGTGAATTGGACTCCTGTAGCTCCAAAAATTCCATTTCGAGTGCAGGGAGGTCAGGATCCAACAGCATCAGCAGTCCTTTTTCAGCCTAACTCAGATTTTTGCTCAGCTCCCTCAATTTCAGCCAGAAAATACCTGAAATCACAGAAAAACACACAAACTCATAGTAAAGTCCAGAAATATGATTTTTGCCTAAAAACTAATAATATTCTACTAAAAACTAATTAAAACATGCTAAAATCTACATGAAATTACCCCCAAAAAGCGTATAAAATATCCACTCATCAGCCGCACACATGACGCGCACGCGTGGATTGAGAAGTTCCACCTTCCAACCAAAACATGAGAGTTAGGCCTGCACTGTGCGGAAATTGGGCCTAAGGCATAAACCACTTCACGCGTACGCACACCTGCCGCGTACGCGCCACTCTCAGAATAAGCCATCGACGCGGACGCACTCTGTACGCGTATGCGTCGCATCCAATGCACCATCATTCCGCGTGCGCGCGCCATGCGTGCGTACGCGCGGATTCTCTTATTTCAGGCATTTCCTTTCTTCTCTTCTCTCCATTTCTTTTCTTCTTTCTTCTTCTTCCCTTCTTCTACCCTTCATCCAACACTTCCAAACACCATTGATAACCATTTATTTTAGTTAACTAATTAGTTAGTTAGTTAGTTAATTAGTTAGTTAGTTAGTTGATTAGTTAGTTAGTTTAATTTTCATTTAGTTTTCTCTTTTTCATTGTAAGTGTTGGATTGTTATTCTTGTTTACCATTAATTGCTACTGAGTATTAAAAAGGGATGTTATCTTAACATCATTATGTTTACAATCTTTGTTGGATTCTATTGTTGAGGTTATATTTTGCTACTTGGTTTTGAGTTTTTTCATGCTTACCTTTTAAGAATACCAAGTGATGAGAATTGCCTTCGAGCTTGTAACTCTTCTTGAATTGCATGATTTGGCCACCATGTAATTTCAATCCTTTCCCTCAATTAGGCAATCTCTTGATACTGGATGGTGTGCATTTACCTTAATGCATTGTATTTCATGATCATATGCATCCATATGCTTATAGCTTGAATGCCTTCATGCTTCTTTAATGCTTGTTTTATCTTACAAGTTCACTTAAAGCATCTCAAGCATACTAGAATGAGTAAAGTGCATGCTTCTTTTGTGACATAGCTTTTTATGCTAATGTGTGTTCTAAACCGTGCAATTTAGAATTCACACTTATTTGTCATTAATGTCACACTAATTCACTCACCTCATTCTAGTGATTTACCTCATTCCAACAATGTATGCTTCCTTGCTTTTATATCTTCTCATCTTATGGTGTTATATTTTTATTTTTCATGAATAATGCACCGCAAGCAATAACAGAAGCAAGACTAAGAACACGCAGTGACCGGTTGACCTACCAGCTAAAGGTAGCAGTCTAGAGAGTCGTCGTACCCCCTTGCTCATCTTTGAATGCACCGAGGATGGTGCAAACTTTTAAGTGTGGGGAGGTCGTCCGACTGGTCGGCGATTTTGGGTGACAAGTTTCTAATTCCAACACTTTTGCATTTCATTCTAGGATTTTAGGATTTTTACTTGCATTCCCTTATTTTTGCATATGTATACACAATAAGCTTAGTCAAAATAATGAAATTTTTCAAGATTTATATCTATAGGGCATCTCGACTTATTTGAGTGAAAACTTTTCATAGAACTTGCTTGAATTATATATCTTGTGGAACATGGCTTTTGAGCTAAGAACACAACCTAGTGAGATTTGAGCCTAATTGCGTGGTTACATCTTATAACCACTTATTTTTCTTCTTGTGTTCATTATTCTCTTTCTATGATTGTAATCTTTGATTTGTTTGATTCTTTATGTCCATTATTTTGTGTATTTATGCATTTATATGATTGAGACCATCATTTCATTAGCTCACTTAACCAAATAGCATACCTTTTATCTTCAATTGTTAGCCAACTTTGCGCCTACGATTAACCCACTTGTTCTTAATTTAGCACATTACAAGCCTTAAAGTGGAAAACAATAAAGTCCTTATTTGGATCTTTGATTAGCTTAGGCTAGAGTGTGAGTATCATTCAAGTGTGGGAAACCTTGGGACATTGGAGAAATAAAAGGGTAGTTTTGTATTTTTATTGGAAATATTGGGAATTGGGTACATGCTCATGTATTGATAAAATGTATAGACCTTATGCATTGATGCTCTTGTATATAGAAAGAAAGAAAAAAATGAGAAAAAACAAAAGAAAAAGAAAAGAAAAAAAAAGAAAAATAATATGGAAAAAAAGAAAAAAATAGAAAAAGAAAGAAACAAAGAAAAAGAAAGAAATAAAAAGGGGACAAAATCCCCAAAGCAAAGTGAAGCTCAATAAAATCAATGCATAAGTGTTGTGAAAAAAAGAGGAAATGCATGAGTATGTAAAAAAAGAAAGTGAAAAAATGGGTAGTTAGGTTAGAACTTAATTGTATAGGATGTCATAGGTTACGTGGGAAGTTTAAGCTTATCAAAGATTCAAATTTCAATCTCACTTGACCAAATATGCATCCTACCTTGACTCTAGCCCCATTATAACCTAAAGAAAAGACCTCATGATACTTGTATGCATGCATGGAATAAATGTTGATTGTTAGAAGAAGAACAAATCTTGAAAAGCACGATTAGGGGAGAATTGAGTGAATCGACTCTAAACACTTGCGCGAATGGAGTGCAAACACTACCGGTGAGGGTTCGATTGATCAATTAAATGATTCCACCTACAATCATCACTTTTCATGCAAGTTTGTAAAAATATTTAATAACTCAATCAATTGTGAATTAGACTTGCTTGCCTTGTGCATATATGCTTCTTGGGAATTGATTTATTTTGACCAAGCAATTGCAGTCATTTAGATAGTTGTATATAGGTAGATTGCATTTATTTAGTTTCCATTGAATAAATGCCACACCCTTACTTCATTTTTGGTTTAAGCATGAGAACATGCTTGGTTTAAGTGTGGGGAGGTTGATAAACCCCATATTTAGGGTTTATCTTGTATTGATTTTAGGGGATTTTATGACCTTTTACCCACATTTATTCAATGAATTAGCATGATTTTGTGATTGTCTCCTTATTTGTGCTTAGATGTGAAAACATGCTTTTTAGGCCTTTAACTTGATGATTTTAATCTCCCTTTGATTCCACTAGATGCCTTGATGTGTTTGTTAGTGATTTCAGAAATTAAAAGGCTAGGAATGGATCAAAGGAGTGAGAAGGAAAGCATACAAAGTGGAGAAGATCATGAAAAGCCAAAGAGTTGAACTAGCCCATGGACGCGCGCGCGCACCTGGTGCTTACGCGCACCTTGCGAAATGGCCCATGGACGCGTATGCGTGCTGTGCGCGTACGCGTCAGTGCTGACATATGATTTTTTAATGAATTCACAACCAACGAATTCTGAGGAATTGTGGGGCCCAATCCCAACCAACTTTGGCGCCAAAGATGCTATTTAAAGCCAAGGATTGAAGAGTAAAGGGGATTCACTCACATTCCATCATTCACACTCATTAGGATGAGTTTAGAGTTAGTTTTAGAGAGAGAAGCTCTCACTTCTCCCTAGGATTAGGATTAGGATTAGGTTTAGTTCTTAGATCTAGGTTTTCATTCATCTTCTTCTACTTCTACTCTCCAATACTTTGTTGCTACATTCATCATTCTTCCATTCTTTTGTTGTAATTTATTTTATGTTGTTCTTGTACTTTGTTGTAGATCTACTATTGTTCCTTCCATTTTCTTCAATTCAATTCAAGGTAATTCATAATAAATGTGTTTCTTTAGTTTCCTATTGTTGATCTCTTGCTTTTGCAGTTGTAGATTCCTTTAATTCTTGCAATTAATAATGTTTACCTTTATTGCCTTTTATGTGTTTCTTAAAATGCCTCTTTTGGTTTTAGTGTAGGTTTTGTTTCTCTTGGCCTAGGTAGAGTGATTATTGACTCTTGAGTTATCTAATTCCTTTGTTGATTGATAATTAGAAGTTGCTAATTAATTTGAATGCCTCTAACGCTAGTCTCTCCTTTAGGAGTTGATTAGGACTTGAGGAATCAAATTGATTCATCCACTTGATTTTCCTCCATGGTTAGAGGTTAACTAAGTGGGAGCAATAGACAATTTGTGGTCATAATTGAGGAGGATAACTATGATAGGACTTCTAGTTCTCATATCTTGCCAAGAGCTTTGTTAGTTGTTAGTTTATTTTCTTTGCCATTTATATTTCTTGTCTAAAATCTTAAAAACCCCAAATATAATTCACAACCAATAACAAGACACTTTATTGTAATTCCTAGGGAGAACGACCCGAGGTTTAAATACTTCGGTTTATAAATTTAGGGGTTTGTTACTTGTGACAAACAATCTTTTGTATGAAAGGATTCTTGCTTGGTTTAGAAACTATACTTTACAACGAGATTTCGTTAGTGAAATTCTAAACCATCAAAAATCCAATCATCAAGGATTAGGGTTTTCAAAAAAATTATAAAAATTAAAAGTGAGTAAATTTTGTAATTATTATAATTGTTAACTGATACGTCACCTTTAAACGTTAACTCCAGGTAACTCAATTGACGGTTGGTCACTTTTGCCAAATTTCAAAATCTTTCGGGGATCATTTTGTCAATAACAAAGATCAAGTACCATTTTGTCAGCGTCATAATCTTTTGGGTACCGATTTGGTATTTACCTCTAATTGGTTTCATGCATTATCACAAATATTTTTATGTAAATCGAATAAACTTGCTTCGATTTATCACTGATATAGTATATATATATAGAAAATCGAATCAGCTGGATTCGATTTACTACTAATATAGATTATTGACATTCCTTACTTTTAACTTTAAAACATAAATGTAAATAAGGAAATATATACCTCCATTTTGATTCAAATAAAATATCAAAAGAATAAAAATGATCGAATAAGAATAGAAATTTAACTTTTGTATTTTAGTTCAAATTTTAAAAAATCTACATTTTTACAAATTTATAAATTTAAAACAGAACAATAACCGATTTCTAAAAATTTATTAAAAATCATCTTTTAACTTATTAGTACCTAAATAATCATTACCGTAATTTTTGATGTTGAAAAAATTATTATAAGTATAACCCTTGAAGGTAGTATAGGAATTAAAACATAGATCAGAAATAATAAATAGTTATACAATATAAAAATATCAACTATATTTATATAATATATAATTTGAGAAATAATTAATATATTATATTAATTAAATTATCAGTTAATTTGTGAAATTAAGCATAGAGAAGACAATAAAGCTCTACATCTAAGTCATAACCCTAACTAAGTCCAACCAAGTATTCCAAATTCTTGAGTGCCTACCGTCACTTCTTCTTCTTTCGTTATTATCATCACCAACAACACCACTACCTTATCCTCCTTCTTTTCTGATTTGAATTTCTTCTTCTCCTTTCTTTTTCTTTCCTCCTCCTCCATCATCATCATCATCATCATCATCATCATCATCATCATCATCATCATCATCATCATCATCATCATCTTCTTCTTCTTCTTCTTCTTATACATATTGTCCTTATCGTTATCGTCGTTATTGTTATATGTTTTTGTTCACGATTTAGTCTTGTTTGTGTGCTTATTTTCGAACTGAATCATTATGTAATTTTGATTTATTTTTGAGTTAATTATGTCGCAATTGTTATGTAATTTCAGTTTATTTCTGAGTTAATTGTATCGCAATCTATTATATAATTTCAATTCATTTTTGAGTTAATTGTGTCGCAATCATTATATAATTCTGGTTCATTTATGAGTGAATTAAGGTGCATTTGAACTCATTGTCCTGCACAATTCAGAACTCTTTCACAATAAGAAAATGGCTTAATACAGACAGATTTAAAAATAGATTTGGTCTTTATTACAGATGAATTTTTGGTTACCGACGAAATTACTGACGCATTTTGTCCCTCTGTAAAAGCCTCGTCGGAAATTATTTACTGACGGATTTTTTTTCAGTCGGAAAATTACCGACAAATTTTTACCAGTGACCGACGGATATTTCCTTGGTAAATTCTCCCCTCTATTTGCTTGCAACGTTGAACTTTCCAACGGAGTTTTTGTCGGTAATTATAGATGGATTTTCTGACATATTTTCTGTCAGTAATTATAGACGGATTTTCTGTCGGTAGTTACAAACAAATTTTTTGCCGGATTTTCCATCGGTAATTGGCAATAGATTTTCCAACGGATTTTCTGTCTGTAATTGGAACCTTGGAAAATCATCCCACACTCTGAATACAGACAGAAAATCTGTCTGTAAATCTATCAGTAAGGTAAAATAGAATTTTTTTTTAGATTTTTTCATTACAAAATAAACTTGTTTTCATTCAAATAAATATAAATTTAAACAAGTTCATCATATTATCAAACAAAAAAAGAAATACTATAAACAAACAAGTTAATATATATCATTTACGTCAAATAATTAAAAAAAGGTTGAAGTAGAAGTAATGAATACCATTTACATCATATAATGAATATCATTTACATCATTTCACTCTCATACAACTTGGATGAGCGGATAATTTATACGCTTTTTGGCATTGTTTTTAGGTAATTTTTTAGTAGGATCTAGCTACTTTTAGGGATATTTTCATTAGTTTTTATGCAAAATTTATATTTCTGGACTTTACTATGAGTTTATTTGTTTTTCTGTGATTTCAGGTATTTTCTGGCTGAAATTGAGGGACCTGAGCAAAAATCTGATTTAGGCTGAAAAAGGACTGCTGATGTTGTTGGATTCTGAACTCCCTGCACTCGAAATGGATTTTTTGGAGCTACAAAACTCCAAATGGCGCGCTCTCAACTGCGTTGGAAAGTAGACATCCAGGGCTTTCCAAAAATATATAATGGTTTATACTTTGTTCGAGCTTAGATGACACAAACTGGCGTTCAACGCCAGTTCCAAGCTGCATTCTGGAGTAAAACGCCAGAAACACGTCACAAACTAGAGTTAAATGCCAAACAGACGTTACAACTTGGTGTTTAACCCAAAAAGAAGCCTCTACACGTGTAAAGCTCTAGCTCAGCCCAAGCACACACCAAAGTGGGCCCCGAAAGTGAATTTCTGCACTTAGACTTATTTCTGTAAACCCTAGTAGCTAGTCTAGTATAAATAGGACTTTTTACTATTGTAATTTCATCTTGGTATCTATCTTTGGACGTTTAGTTCTTAGACTTTGGGGGCTGGCCATTCGGCCATGCCTGAACCTTGATCACTTATGTATTTTCAACGGTGGAGTTTCTACACACCATAGATTAAGGTGTGGAGCTCTGCCGTACCTCGAATATTAATGCAATTACTACTATTTTCTATTCAATTCATGCTTATTCTTATTCTAAGATATTCGCTGCACTTCAACATGATGAATGTGATGATCCGTGACACTCATCATCATTCTCACATATGAACGCGTGACTGACAACCACTTCCGTTCTACCTTAGAACGAGCGTGTATCTCTTGGATTCCTTAATCAGGATCTTCGTGGTATAAGCTAGAACCCTTTGGCGGCCATTCTTGAGAATCCGAAAAGTCTAAACCTTGTTTGTGGTATTCCGAGTAGGATTCAGGGATTGAATTACTGTGACGAGCTTCAAACTCGCGATTGTTGGGCGTAGTGACAGACGCAAAAGAATCAATAGATTCTATTCCGACATGATCGAGAACCGACAGATGATTAGCCGTGCTGTGACAAGAGCATTTGGACCATTTTCATTGAGAGGATCGGAAGTAGCCATTGACAATGGTGATGCCCTACATATAGCTTGCCATGGAAAGGAGTATGAAAGATTGGAAGAAAGCAGTAGGAAAGTAGAGATTCAGAAGGGATAAGCATTTCCATACACTTATCTGAAAGTCTCATCAATGAATTATATAAGTATCTCTATCTTTATTTTATGCTTTATTTATTATTATTTTCGAAACCTTTATAACCATTTGAATCCGCCTAACTGAGATTTACAAGAAGACCATAGCTTGCTTCATACCAACAATCTCCATGGGATCGACCCTTACTCATGTAAGGTTTATTACTTGGACGACCCAGTGCACTTGCTGGTTAGTTGTGCGAAGTTGTGACAAAGTGTGATTCACGTTTGAGGGCGCTACCAAGTTTTTGGCACCATTGTTGATGATCACAATTTCGTGCACCAAGTTTTTAGCGCCGTTGCCAGGGATTGTTTGAGTTTGGACAAATGACGGTTCATCTTGTTGCTCAGATTAGGTAATTTTCTTTTCAAAAAGTTTTCAAAAAATCTTTCAAAAATTTTTCTTCTTTTTCGTTTTTCAAAAAAATTATATAATTTTCGAAAAATCCAAAAAAATTTTAATAAAATCATAAAAACCAAAAATATTTTGTGTTTCTTGTTTGAGTCTAGTGTCAATTTTTAAGTTTGGTATCAATTACATGTTTTAAAAACTTTTTCATTTTTCAAAAATTCATGCATGTGTTCTTCATGATCTTCAAGTTGTTCTTGGTAAGTCTTCTTGTTTGATCTTCATATTTTCTTGTTTTGTGTTTTTTTTGTTATTTTTCATATGCATTTTTGCATTCATAGTGTCTAAGCATGAAAAATTTCTAAGTTTAGTGTCTTGCATGTTTTTCTTTTCTTGAAAATTTTTCAAAAATAAATCTTGATGTTCATCATGATCTTCAAAGTGTTCTTGGTGTTTATCTTGACATTCATAGTGTTCTTGCATGCATCATTGGTTTTGATCCAAAATTTTCATGTTTTGGGTCATATTTGTGTTTTTCTCTCTCCTAAAAAAAATCAAAAAATAAAAAAATTATCTTTTCCTTATTTTACTCATAATTTTTGAAATCTTTGGGTTGACTTAATCAAAAATTTTTAAAATTAGTTGTTTCTTGTTAGTCAAGTCAAGATTTCAATTTTAAAATCCTATCTTTTCAAAATCTTTTTCAAAAATCAAATTTTTTTATTTTTTTATTATTTTTGAAAATATTTTTTTAAAAAAATTTGATTTTCAAAATCTTTTTCTTTATTTTATTTCATAATTTTCAAAAACTTTACTAACAATTAATGTGTTTGATTAAAAAATTTGAAGTTTGTTACTTTCTTGTTAAGAAAGGTTCAATCTTTAAATTCTAGAATCATATCTTGTAGTTTCTTGTTAGTCAAGTAATTAAATTTTAATTTTAAAAATCATATCTTTTCAAAATATCTTTTTTAAGTCATATCTTTTTCAAAATTAATTTCAAAATCTTTTCTAACTTCTTATCTTTTCAAAACTGATTTTCAAATCTTTTTCAACTAACTAATTGACTTTTTGTTTGTTTCTTATCTTTTTCAAAACCACCTAACTACTTTTCTCTCTCTAATTTTTGAAAATTCCTCACCCTTTTTCAAAATTCTTTTTAATTAACTAATTGTTTCAAATTTTAATTTTAATTTTATTTCTTCTCTCAATTTTCGAAAATCACTAACTGTTTTTCAAAAACAATTTTTGAATTTTAACTTTAATATTTTTCTTTTATTTTAGTTAACTTTTGAAAACTCTCCTCTCTCATATTTTTCTATTTATTTATTCATTTACTAACACTTCTATTCATCTTAAAATTTGAACCCCCTCTTCCTCTCTGAGTTCGAATTTCCTTCTTCTATTCTTTTCTTCTTCTACTAACATAAAGGAATCTCTCTAATGTGGTAAAGAGGATCCCTATTGTTATTTTCTGTTCCCTTCTTTTTTATATGAGCAGGAGCAAGGACAAGAATATTCTTGTTGAAGCAGATCCTGAGCCTGAAAGGACTCTGAAGAGGAAACTAAGAGAAGCTAAATTACAACAATCCAGAGACAACCTTACAGAAATTTTCGAAAAGAAAGAGAAGATGGCAGCCAAAAATAATAATGCAAGGAGAATGCTTGGTGATTATACTACACCTACATCCAAGTTTGATGGAAGAAGCATATCAATCCATGCCATTGCAGTAAACAATTTTGAGCTGAAGCCTCAACTAGTTGCTCTAATACAACAGAACTGCAAGTTTCATGGACTTCCATCAGAAGATCCCTATCAGTTTTTAACTGAGTTCTTGCAGATCTGTGAGACTGCTAAGACTATTGGAGTAGATCCTAAAGTCTACAGGCTCATGCTTTTCCCTTTTGATGTAAGAGACAGAGCTAGAACATGGTTGGACTCACAACCTAAAGATAGCCTAGACTCTTGGGATAAGCTGGTCACGACCTTCTTGGCTAAGTTCTTTCCTTCTCAAAAGCTGAGCAAGCTTAGAGTGGATGTTCAGACCTTCAAACAAAAAGATGGTGAATCCCTCTATGAAGTTTGGGAAAGATACAAGCAGATGACCAAAAGGTGTCCTTCTGATATGCTTTCAGAGTGGACCATTTTGAATATATTCTATTATGCTCTATCTGAGTTCTCTAAGATGTCATTGAACCATTCTGCAGGTGGATCCATTCACCTAAAGAAAACGCCTGCAGAAGCTCAAGAACTCATTGACATGGTTGCAAATAACCAATTCATGTACACTTCTGAGAGGAATTCCGTGAGTAATGGGATACCTCAGAGGAAGGGAGTTCTTGAAATTGATGCTCTGAATGCCATATTAGCTCAGAACAAAATGTTGACTCAGCAAGTCAATATGATTTCTCAAAGTCTGAATGAATGGCAAAATACATCCAACAGTACTAAAGAGGCATCTTCTGAAAAAGAAGCTTATGATCTTGAGAACCTTACAATGGCAGAGGTGAATTACATGGGTGAACCCTATGGGAACACCTATAATTCTTCATGGAGAAATCATCTAAACTTCTCATGGAAGGATCAACAAAAGCCCCAACAAGGCTTTAATAATGGTGGAAGAAACAGGCTTAGCAATATCAAGCCTTTCCCATCATCTTCTCAGCAACAGACAGAGAATTCTGAGCAGAGTTCCTCTAGCTTTGCAAATATAGTCTCTGGTCTGTCTAAGGCCACTTTAAGTTTCATGAGTGAAACAAGGTCCTCCATTAGAAATTTGGAGGCACAAGTGGGCCAGCTGAGTAAGAAAATCACTGAAACTCCTCCTAGTACTCTCCCAAGCAATACTGAAGAGAATCCGAAAAGGGAGTGCAAGGCCATTGACATAATCAAATTGGCCGAACCAAGAGAGGAAGGGGAGGATGTGAATCCCAATGAGAAAGACCTCATGGGACGTCTCCCAAACAAGAAGGAGTTCCCTATTGAGGATCTAGAGGAATTTGAGGCTCACATAGAGACCATAGAGATTCCATTAAACCTCCTTCTGCCATTCATGAGCTCTGAAAACTATTCTTCCTCTGAAGAGGATGAAGATGTAACTGGAGAGCAAGTTGCTCAATATCTAGGAGCTATCATGAAGCTAAATGCCAAGTTGTTTGGTAATGAGACTTGGGAAGATGCACTTCCCTTGCTCATTAGTAAACTAGATAGATGGGTTCAGCAAACTCTACCTCAAAAGAAACAATATCCTGGTAAATTCTTAATACCCTGTACCATGGGCACCATGACCTTTGAGAAGGCTCTGCGTGACCTGGGATCAGGTATAAATCTTATGCAACTCTCTGTAATGGAGAAACTGGGAATCTTTGAGGTACAAACAGCCACTTTCTCATTAGAGATGGCAGACAAGTCAATAAGACAAGCTTATGAAATGGTAGAGGACATGTTAGTGAAGGTTAAAGGCCTTTACATCCCTACTGATTTCATAATCTTAGACACTAGGAAGGAAGAGGATGAATGCATCATCCTTGGAAGACCCTTCCTAGCCACAACAGGAGTTGTGATTGATGTTAACAGAGGAGAATTAGTCCTTCAATTGAATGGGGACTACCTTGTGTTTAAGCCCCAAGGGTATCCCTCTGTAAACATGAAAAAGAGGCACGATAAGCTTCTCTCAATGCAGAGTCAAACAAAGCCCCACAATCAAACTCTAAGTTTGGTGTTGGGAAGCCACAACCAAACTCTAAGTTTGGTGTTAAAGCCCCACATTCAAACTCTAAGTTTGGTCTTGGGAGGTCCCAACAATGCTCTAAACATTTGTGAAGCTCCATGAGAGCTCACTGTCAAGCTATTGACATTAAAGAAGCGCTTATTAGGAGGCAACCCAATTTTTAATTATTTATATTTTTATTGTTCTTTTATGTTTTATTAGGTTTATGATCATGTGGAGTCACAAAACAATTGCTAAAATTAAAAACAGAGCCAAAAACAGCAGAAGAAATAGCACACCCTGGAGGAAGAGCTTACTAGCGTTTAGACGCCAGTAAGGAGCATCTGGCTGGCATTCAACACCAGAATAGAGCATGAATCTGGTGTTGAACGCCAGAAACAAGCAGTAGTCTGGCGTTTAAACGCCAGGATTACACCTTGAGGAGAGCTGGCGTTAACCGCCAGAAACAAGCATGGAACTGGCATTCAACGCTAGAAACATGCTGCAGATTGGCGTTGAACGCCCAAAACAAGCATAGAGCTGGCGTTGAACGCCAGAAACAAGCATCAATATGGCGTTGAACACTAGGATTGCATGTAGAGGGCGTTTTAACACATCATAGGTGCAGGGATGATAAATCCTTGACTCCTCAGGATCTGTGGACCCTACAGGATCATCTCAGGATCTGTGGTCCCCACAAGATCCCCACCTACCTCAACTTACCTTCTCTCTTCTTCACACAATCCAATAACACTCTTCCCCAAAAACCCTTCACCAATCACCTCAATCTCTCTTCCCCATCACCTCTTCACCACTCACATCCATCCACTCTTCCCCATAAACCCCACCTACCTTCAAATTCAAAATCTCTTTCCCACCCAAACCCACCCTAAATGGCCGAACCAAACCCTTCTCCCTCCACTATATAAACCCCTCCATCCTTCTTCATTCTTACACTACACAACCTTCTCTTCTCCCCCTTGGCCAAATACACATCTCTTTCCCTCTCCTCCATATCTTCTTCTTCTTCATCTATTCATTATTCTTTTGCTCGAGGGCGACCAACATTCTAAGTTTAGTGTGGTAAAAGCATAGCTTTTTTATTTTTCCATAACCATTTATGGCTCCTAAGGCCGGAGAAACCTCTAAAAAGAGGAAAGAGAAGACAAAAGCTTCCACCTCCGAGTCATGGGAGATGGAGAGATTCATCTCAAGGGTCCGTAGCTCAGTAGTAGAGCATTTGACTGCACATCAAGAGAGCCCACTCATGGACCTCAACAAGAGCATGAGGAATTCCCTCATCAAGAAATCCCTGAGATACCTCAGGGGATACATTTTCCTCCACACAATTAAGGGTGGAACACCAAGAGCACTGATGAGCGGATATTTTATACGCTTTATTGGAGGTAATTTCATGTAGATTTTAGTATGTTTTAGTTAGTTTTTAGTAGATTTTTATTAGTTTTTAAGCAAAAATTATATTTCTGGACTTTACTACGAGTTTGTGTGTTTTTCTTTGATTTCAGGTATTTTCTGGCTGAAATTGAGGGAGCTGAGCAAAAATCTGATTCAGGCTAAAAAAGGACTGCTGATGCTGTTGGATTCTGAGCTCTCTGCACTCGGAATGGATTTTTTGGAGCTACAAGAGTCCAATTGGCGCGCTCTCAATTGGGTTGGAAAGTAGACATCCAGGGCTTTCCAGAGCTATACTTTTCACGAAGATAGATGATGTAAACTGACGTTCAACGCCAGTTCCATGTTGTAGTCTGGCGTTCAGCGCCAGAAATAGGTTACAAGTTGGAGTTCAACGCCAGAAATAGGTTACAACTTGCCGTTCAACTCCAAAAATAGCCCATGCACGTGAGAAGCTTAAGTCTCAGCCCCAGCACACACCAAGTGGGCCCCAGAAGTGGATTTTTGCACTATCCATTTTAGTTTACTAATTCTCTGTAAACCTAGGTTACTAGTTTAGTATTTAAACAACTTTTAGAGAAATATTTTGTATCTCATGACATTTTTAGATCTGAATTTTATACTCTTTGATGGCATGAGTCTCTAAACCCCATTGTTGGGGGTGAGGAGCTCTGCAGCGTCTTGATAAATTAATGTAATTATTTCTGTTTTCCATTCAAACATGCTTGTGAATTAATGTGTGATGCCAGTGACCATGCCTTTGGTGCAGTGTTGGGACAAAGGCATGACAATCTTTTGCACGTCATTTACTATGCCAGTCATGTTTTAAATGACGCACAGAAGAACTACACAACCACAGAAAAAGAGTTACTTGCAGTGGTTTATGCCATTGACAAATTTAGATCTTATTTAGTAGGATCAAAAGTGATTGTGTACACTGACCATGCTGCTCTTAAATATCTACTCACAAAGCAGGATTCAAAACCCAGACTCATCAGATGGGTGTTGCTTCTGCAAGAGTTTGATATAGAAATAAGAGATAGAAAAGGGACAGAGAACCAAGTAGCAGATCACCTGTCCCGAATAGAACCAGTAGAAGGGGCATCCCTCCCTCTTACTGAGATATCTGAAAACTTTCCGGATGAGAAACTCTTTGCCATCCAGGAAGTGCCATGGTTTGCAGACATTGCAAACTACAAGGCAGTGAGATTCATACCAAAAGAGTAAAGTAGGCAGGAATCAAAGAAGTTGATCACGGATGCAAAGTACTATCTTTGGGATGAACCATATCTCTTCAAGAGATGTGCAGACGGAGTAATCCGTAGATGTGTGCCTAAAGAAGAAGCATAGAAGATCCTCTGGCACTGCCATGGATCACAGTATGGAGGACCTTTTGGAAGTGAGCGAACAGCCACAAGAGTCCTCCAATGTGGCTTCTACTGGC
This sequence comes from Arachis hypogaea, assembly GCF_003086295.3. Classification (NCBI taxonomy): domain Eukaryota; kingdom Viridiplantae; phylum Streptophyta; class Magnoliopsida; order Fabales; family Fabaceae; genus Arachis; species Arachis hypogaea. Next base: position 61,573,164 of record NC_092038.1, read on the forward strand.
CTACTCTCTATAAAGACTCCCAAATATTTGTACTTAATTGTGACAGTTGCCAAAGATCTGGCAATCTGCCTCACAGTTATGCCATGCCTCAACAAGGATCTTGGAGATTGAGTTTTTTGATGGATGGGGTATTGACTTCATGGGGCCATTCCCACCATTATACTCAAACACTTATATTCTGGTGGCAGTGGATTATGTATCCAAATGGGTGAAAGCTATAGCAACACCCACTAATGATACTAAGACAGTGCTGAAATTCCTCCAGAAACACATCTTCAGCAGATTTGGTATCCCTAGAGTACTAATCAGAGATGGGGGCACTCATTTCTGCAATAAGCAGCTTTACTCTGCTTTGGTTCGATATGGAGTTAGCCACAGGGTGGCCACTCCATATCATCCACAGACAAATGGGCAAGCTGAAGTCTCTAATAGAGAACTTAAAAGAATCCTGGAACGGACTGTGATTAACCATAGAAGGGATTGGGCAAGAAGCTTGGATGATGCTCTATGGGCATACAGAATAGCATTCAAGACTCCTATAGGAACTTCTCCATACCAGCTTGTGTATGGAAAAGTCTGTCACTTGCCAGTGGAACTGGAACATAAGCCCTACTGGGTAACCAGATTCCTAAACCTTGATGCCAAGTTAGCTGGAGAAAAATGATTGCTCCAGTTAAATGGGCTAGAGGAATTCAGAATCAATGCTTTCGAAAATACAAAAATTTACAAAGAGAAAGCAAAAAGATGGCATGATAAGAAACTGTCATCCAGAGTCTTTGAGCCAGGGCAGAAAGTTCTGCTATTTAATTCTAGGCTCAGATTATTTCCCGGGAAATTAAAATCCCGGTGGAGAGGACCATATGTGATTACAAGTGTGTCACCATATGGATACGTAGAGCTTCAGGATAATGATTCTAACAAAAAGTTCATTGTTAATGGACAGAGAGTAAAACATTATCTTGAAAGCAATTTGAGCAAGAAAGCTCAAAATTGAGACTTAATTAGAGCTTAGTAATAGTCCAGCTAAAGACAATAAAGAAGCGCTTGTTGGGATGCAACCCAGCCATTTACAAAGCTTATTTGTTAATTAATTGATTTTTACAGGTATATGTCAATTATCTTCAAGGTAAAATAGCAATTGCTTAAGTTCACAGAGTTACAGAAGGATCCAGAGGATAAAACAGCAAAAAGGAAGCTCACTGGTGTGAAAAAGCCAGTAAAAGCTGTTTTGGGCGTTGAACGCCCAAAAGAAGCACCTACTGGGCGTTCAACGCCAGTAAGGATAGCCATCTGGGCGTTAAACGCCAGAAAAGAGCATCTTCTGGGCGTTGAACGCCAGAAAGAAGCACCTTCTGGGCGTTCAACGCCAGATTTATAGCGTCCTGGGCGTTCAGAAAAATGCCCAGTGACAAAGGAGTTCTTGGCGTTCATTGCCAGAAAGAAGCAACAGCTGGGCGTTGAACGCCCAGGAGAAGCTGCCCATGGGCGTTAAACGCCCAAAACATGCAGCGTTTGGGCGTTTAACGCCAGGATGGTAGGGAGGAGGTAAATTCGTTTTTACTTCAATTTTTTTTAATTTTTATGTTCCAATTCATGATTTCTTGCATAAACATGTTACAAATTCTCATCCTTTAATTCCAAAAATTTTAATCCTAATTTCTAAAAACCCTTTTTCAAAAATATCAAATGTATCTTAATCCATAAACACAAATCTTTTTCCAATCCAATCCAACTCTTTTTCAAATTTTTCAAAACTCAATTATCTTTTAAAATCTTTTTCAAAATAAAAATTCAGATTTATCTTTTTCAAATATCATTCACAATTTTAAATTATATCTTTTTCTTATCATCTTTATCTTTTATAAATCATATCTTCTATCTTATCTTTCTTCAATATTTTCAAAAATCCACCCCCCCTTTAAATCCACATTCGGCCTCGCTCCTCTCATCCACCATTCGACACTAGCTCTCCTTCTATCCCTCTCCTTTCTTTTCTTTTGCTTGAGGACAAGCAAACCTCTAAGTTTGGTGTATTTATCTGTGATCACTAAACCATACCCACTAAGATCATGGCTCCTAAAGGAAAACAACCCACTCCAAGAGGCAAGAAAGAAAGTATTCCAAAGCCACTTTAGAATCAAGGGAAGTTCTTAACCAAAGAACATTCAGACCATTACTACAAAATAATGCGTCTAAGATCAGTGATCCTGGAAGTCAAATTCGATCTGAAAGAAGATGAATATCTAGATATCCAAGAGCAAATTCGAAATAGGAACTGGAAAATCCTAGCTAATCCTGAAACAAAAGTGGGAAGGAATATGCTTCAGGAGTTCTACGCTAATCTGTGGCAAACAGACAGGTAGAGAATATCTGGAACTGCCCTCTATGACTATCGGACCTTGGTCGGAGGAAAGATTGTTCACATCCACCCTGACAAAATCAGGGAGATCTTTAAGCTGCCTCAGCAGAAAGATGACCTAGATTCCTTTAATAGGAGAATGATGAGAACAAACAAGGGCCTGGACAAGATTCTAGAGGATATATGCATCCCTGGAGCCAGGTGGACCACCAGCACCACGGGTGTCCCAAATCAACTCAAGTGAGAAGATCTCAAACCAGTAGCCAGAGGCTGGCTGGACTTTATTGGGCATTCTATATTGCCCACTAGCAACCGTTCTGAAGTTACTGTTAAAAGAGCAGTGATGATTCGCTGCATTATGTTGGAAAAAGAAGTAGAAGTTCATCAGTTAATTTCATGTGAACTTTACATAATAGCAAACAAGAAATCCAAAGACGCCAAATTGGCTTATCCAAGCCTAATCTCTATGCTATGTAAAGATGCTGGAGTAAAGATGGGAATAACTGAACATATCTCAGTTGAGCGGCCAATCACCAAAATATCAAAGGAAAAACAACAAATGCAGGATGACCCCATCAAAAGGGGAGCACAGGAATTCCTCCTAGAAATTCCTCAATTTGAATACTGGGAGCATCTTGAAGCATCTGTTACCAAGTTGCAAGAAGCTATGGACCAAATAAAGGAAGAACAGAATAATCAAAATAGCATGCTTTGCAAATTGCTTAGGGAAAAAGAAGAGCAAGGGCGTGACTTAAAGGAACTGAAGCGTCAAAAATTATCTCTTGAAGGACCAAGAACCCCACAGACTAGAGGAATATCCACTTCCCAAAATAAAGGTTGTTGAGTTCTAATTTTAGCTTTAACTCTGTGATAGTTGTTATTATAGGAATTTACCTTAGAAGTTATATATAAGTAGTGGAAATTAGTATATCTATTTTGATTTTATCGTCAATTAAGTTATAATTTATTTTTCTCATCATCATCAAACATGAATAAAATAGTAGATTTTTAGAATAAAGAGGCAATTTATATTTTTCGAGTATTTAATAAGGAAAATTTTAATTAATTATATGTGGTGGCAATACTTTTTATCTTCTGAATGAATGCTTGAACAGTGCATACTTTTTTGATCTTGAATTTTATGAATGTTAAAATTGTTGGCTCCTGAAAGAATGATGAACAAAGAGAAATATTATTGCTGATCTGAAAAATCATGAAATTGATTCTTGAAGCAAGAAAAAGCAGTGAAAAATTTTTTTTTACAAGGAATCATTGGAAAAAGAAAAACCCATAGCCCTTAAAACCAAAAGGCAAGGGTAAAAAGGATCCAAGGCTTTGAGCATCAATGGATAGGAGGGCCTAAGGAAATAAATCCAGGCCTAAGCGGCTAAATCAAGTTGTCCCTAACCATGTGCTTGTGGCCTGCAGGTCCAAGTGAAAAGCTTGAGACTGAGTGGTTAAAGTCGTGATCCAAAGCAGAAAGAGTGTGCTTAAGAACTCTGGACACCTCTAATTGGGGACTTTAGCAAAGCTAAGTCATAATCTGAAAAGTAGCTGTATTCAAGAATCAACATACTAACTTAGGAGAATCAATAATACTATCTAAATTCTGAGTTCCTATGGATGCCAATCATTCTGAAATTCAATGGATAAAGTGAGATGCCAAAACTGTTCAGAAGGAAAAAGCTACTAGCCCCGCTCATCTAATTAGAATCAGAGCTTCACTTGAAACTCTGAGATATTATTGTTTCTTAATTTCTTTTTATTCTATTTTATTTATCTAGTTGCTTGAGGACAAGCACAGTTTAAGTTTGGTGTTGTGATGAGCAGATATTTTATACGCTTTTTTGGAGGTAATTTCATGTAGATTTTATTATGTTTTAGTTAGTTTTTAGTAGATTTTTATTAGTTTTTAAGCAAATATATTTCTGGACTTTACTATGATTTTGTATATTTTTCTTTGATTTCAGGTATTTTCTGGTTGAAATTGAGGGAGCTGAGCAAAAATCTGATTCAGGCTGAAAAAGGACTGCTGATGCTGTTGGATTCTGACCTTTCTACACTCGTAATGGATTTTTTGGAGCTACATGAGTTCAATTGGCGCTCTCTCAATTGGGTTAAAAAGTAGACATCCAGGGCTTTCCATCAATATATAATAGTCCATACTTTTCATGAAGATAGACGACGTAAGCTGGCGTTCAACGCCAGTTCTATGTTGCAGTATGGCGTTCAGCGCCAAAAACAGGTTACAAGTTGGAGTTCAACACCATAAATAGGTTACAACCTGGCGTTCAACTCCAGAAACAGCCCATGCACGTGAAAAGCTTAAGTCTCAGCCCCAGCACACACCAAGTGGACCCCAGAAGTGAATTTCTGCACTATCTATTTTAGTTTACTCATTCTCTGTAAACCTAGGTTACTAGTTTAGTATTTAAACAACTTTTAGAGAGTTATTTTGTATCTCATGATATTTTTAGATCTGAATTTTATACTCTTTGACAGCATGAATCTCTAAACCCCATTGTTAGGGGTGAGGAGCTCTGCAACATCTCGATGAATTAATGTAATTATTTCTGTTTTCCATTCAAACACACTTGTTCTTATCTATTATGTTCATTCACGCTTCACTATGAAGAAGGTGATGATCCGTGACACTCATCACCTTCCTCAATCCATGAACGTGTGCCTGATAACCACCTCCGTTCTACATAAGATTGAATGAGTATCTCTTAGATTCCTTAATCAGAATCTTCGTGGTATAAGCTAGAATTGATGGCGGCATTCATGAGAATCCGGAAAGTCTAAACCTTGTCTGTGGTATTCCGAGTAGGATTCTGGGATTGGATGACTATGATGAGCTTCAAACTCGCGAGTGTTGGGCGTGATGACAAATGTAAAAGAATCAATGGATTCTATTCTGACATGATCGAGAACCAACAGATGATTAGCCGTGCTGTGACAGAGCATTTGGACCATTTTCACTAAGAGGATGGGAAGTAGCCATTGACAACGGTGACACCCTACATACAGCTTGCCATGGAAGGAGCCTTGCGTGTGTGAAGAGGAGTACAAGAGAAAAGCCTGGAATTCAGAAGACAAAGCATCTCCAAAACTCCAACATATTCTCCATTATTGCACAATAAGTATTTATTTTATGCCTTTTGACTTTTTACAATTAAAACGAAAGAACCCTATTGGCATCCTGACTAAGATCAACAAGATAACTATAGCTTGCTTCAAGCCAACAATCTCCGTGGGATTCGACCTTTACTCATGTAAGGTATTACTTGAACGACCCAGTGCACTTGCTGGTTAGTTGTGCGGATTGCAAAAGTGTGATTGCAATTTTGTGCACCAAGCACTCCATCATTCTCCATGAGATTAGAGAAGATCAAAGAGCAATGAGGGAGGAGCAACAAAGGCAAGGAAGAGACATAGAAGAGCTCAAGGACATCATTGGTCCTTCAAGAAGAAGACGCCACCATCACTAAGGTGGACTCATTCCTTAACTTCCTCGTTCTTATCTCTCTATTTTTCGGTTTTTATGCTATATGTTTGTCTATGTTTGTGTCTTTACTTCATGATCATTAATATCTAGTGTCTATGTCTTAAGGCTATGAATAATTCCATGAATCCTTCACCTTTCTTAAATGAAAAATGTTTCTAATACAAAAGAACAAGAAGTACATGAGTTTCGTATTTATCCTTGAAATTAGTTTAATTATATTGATGTTGTGACAATACTTTTTGTTTTCTGAATGAATGCTTGAACAGTTGGTGGGCGAAATTGTGATCATCAATGGCGCCATCAACATAGTACGCACAATTGTAATCTCAACTCTTTATCACAACTTCGCACAACTAACCAGCAAGTGTACTGGGTCGTCCAAGTAATAAACCTTACGCGAGTAAGGGTCGATCCCACAGAGATTGTTGGTATGAAGCAAGCTATGGTCACCTTGTAAATCTTAGTCAGGCAAACTCAAATGATTATGGATGATGTATGAATAAAACATAAAGATAAAGATAGAGATACTTATGTATTTCATTGGTAAGAACTTCAAACAAGTATATGAAGATGCTTTGTCCCTTTTGTCTCTCTGCTTTCCTACTGTCTTCATCCAATCCTTCTTACTCCTTTCCATGGCAAGCTATATGCAGGGTTTCACCGTTGTCAGTGGCTACCTCCCATCCTCTCAGTGAAAATGTTCAACGCACCCTATCACAGCACGACTATTCAGTTGTTGGTTCTCGATCATGTCGGAAGAGAATCCAGTGATTCTTTTGCGTCTGTCACTAACGCCCCACAATCGCGAGTTTGAAGCTTGTCACAGTCATTCAATCATTGAATCCTACTCAGAATACCACAGACAAGGTTTAGACCTTCCGGATTCTCTTGAATGCCGCCATCAATTCTAGCTTATACCACGAAGATTTCGGTTAAAGAATCCAAGAGATATCCACCCAATCTAAGGTAGAACAGAGGTGGTTGTCAGGCACACATTCATAGGTGAGAATGATGATGAGTGTCACGGATCATCACATTCATCAAGTTGAAGAACAAGTGATATCTTGGAACAAGAACAAGCTGAATTGAATAGAAGAACAATAGTAATTGCATTAATACTCGAGGTACGGCAGAGCTCCACACCTTAATCTATGGTGTGTAGAAACTCCACCGTTGAAAATACATAAGAACAAGGTCTAGGCATGGCCGAAAGGCCAGCCCCCAAACGTGATCAAAAGATCTAAAATGATCCAAAGATTCAAAGATCTAAAGATAAAAATACAATAGCAAAAGGTCCTACTTATAGAGAACTGGTAGCCTAAGGTTTACAAAGATGAGTAAATGACATAAAAATTCACTTCCGGGCCCACTTGGTGTGTGCTTGGGCTGAGCATTGAAGCATTTTCGTGTATAGACTCTTCTTGGAGTTAAACGCCAGCTTTTGTGCCAGTTTGGGCGTTTAACTCCCATTCTTGTGCCAGTTCCGGCGTTTAACGCCGGGCATTCTTGAGCTGATTTGGAACGCCGGTTTGGGCCATCAACTCTCGGGCAAAGTATGAACTATTATACATTGCTGGAAAGCCCAGGATGTCTAATTTCCAACGCCGTTGAGAGCGCGCCAATTGGGTTTCTGTAGCTCCAGAAAATCCACTTCGAGTGCAGGGAGGTCAGAATCCAACAGCATCTGCAGTCCTTTTTAGTCTCTGAATCAGATTTTTTCTCAGGTCCCTCAATTTCAGCCAGAAAATACCTGAAATCACAGAAAAACACACAAACTCATAGTAAAGTCCAGAAAAGTAAATTTTAACTAGAACTAATAAAAATATACTAAAAACTAACTAGAACATACTAAAAACATACTAAAAACAATGCCAAAAAGCGTACAAATTATCCGCTCATCACAACACCAAACTTAAATTGTTGCTTGTCCTCAAACAATTGAAAATCAAATAAGATAAAAAAAAGAGAATATACAATGAATTCCAAAAACATCTATGAAGATCAGTATTAATTAGATGAGCGGGGCTTTTAGCTTTTTGCCTCTGAACAGTTTTGGCATCTCACTCTATCCTTTGAAATTCAGAATGATTGGCTTCTATAGGTAAACATAAGCATAATTTTCGAAAAACATGAAAATAAGGAACAAGGAGATTAAAGAACGGGTCCACCTCAGTGATGGCGGCTTGTTCTTCCTCTTGAAGATCTTATGGAGTGCTTGAGCTCCTCAATGTCTCTTCCTTGTCTTTGTTGCTCCTCCCTCATGATTCTTTGATCTTCTCTAATTTCATGGAGGAGGATGGAGTGTTCTTGGTGCTCCACCCTTAGTTGTCCCATGTTGGAACTTAATTCTCCTAGGGAGGTGTTTAGTTGCTCCCAATAGTTTTGTGGAGGAAAGTGCATCCCTTGAGGCATCTCAGGAATTTGATGATGAGAGGGGTCTCTTGTTTGCTCCATCCTCTTCTTAGTGATGGGCTTGTCCTCATCAATGGGGATGTCTCCCTCTATGTCAACTCCAACTGAATAACAGAGGTGACAAATGAGATGAGGAAAGGCTAACCTTGACAAGGTAGAGGACTTGTCCGCCACCTTATAAAGTTCTTAGGATATAACCTCATGAACTTCTATTTCTTCTCCAATCATGATGCTATGAATCATGATAGCCCGGTCTATAGTAACTTCAGACCAGTTGCTAGTGGGAATGATTGAGCGTTGGATAAACTCCAACCATCCCCTAGCCACAGGCTTGAGGTCATGCCTTCTCAGTTGAACCGGCTTTCCTCTTGAATCTCTCTTCCATTGGGCGCCCTCTTCACAAATGACTGTGAGGACCTGGTCCAACCTTTGATCAAAGTTGACCCTTCTAGTGTAAGGATGTTCATCTCCTTGCATCATGGGCAAGTTGAATGCCAACATTACATTTTCCGGACTAAAATCCAAGTATTTCCCCCGAACCATAGTAAGCCAATTCTTTGGGTCCGGGTTCACACTTTGATCATGGTTCTTGGTGATCCATGCATTGGCATAGAACTCTTGAACTATTAAGATTCCGACTTGTTGAATGGGGTTGGTAAGAACTTCCCAGCCTCTTCTTCGGATCTCATGTCGGATCTCCGGATATTCACTCTTTTTGAGTTTAAAGGGGACCTCGGGGATCACCTTCTTCAAGGCCACAACTTCATAGAAGTGGTCTTGATGCACCCTTGAGATGAATCTCTCCATCTCCCATGACTCGGAGGTGGAAGCTTTTGCCTTCCCTTTCCTCTTTCTAGAGGTTTCTCCAGCCTTGGATGCCATAAATGGTTATGGAAAAACAAAAAGCAATGCTTTTACCACACCAAACTTAAAAGGTTTGCTCGTCCTCGAGCAAAAAAAGAAAGAAGTGAGTAGAAGAGGAAGAAATGAAGGAGAAGGAAATGGCTTTGTGGTTCGGCCAAAGGGGGAGAAGGGGTGTTTAGGTTGTGTGAAAATGAAGGAGTGAAGAGGGGTTTATATAGGGGTGAAGAGAGGGGTAGGGTTCGGTCATGTATGGGTGGGTTTGGGAGGGAAAGTGGTTTGAATTTGAATGGTGAGGTAGGTGGGGTTTTATGAAGGATGGATGTGAGTGGTGAAGAGAAAGATGGGATTTGATAGGTGAGGGGTTTTTGGGGAAGAGGTGTTGAGGTGATTAGTGAATGGGTGAAGAAGAGAGAGAGTGGTGGGGTAGGTGGGGATCCTGTGGGGTCCACAGATCCTGAGGTGTCAAGAAAAAGTCATCCCTGCACCAAGTGGTGAGCAAAATTGCTCCCTGTGCCAATTTTGGCGTTAAACGCCGGGCTGGTGCCCATTTCTGGCGTTTAACGCCAACTTCTTGCCCTTTCCTGGCGTTTAACGCCAGTCTGGTGCCCTTTTCTGGCGTTAAACGCCCAGAATGGTGCCAGACTAGGCGTTAAACGCCCATCTGCTAGCCTTACTGGCGTTTAAACGCCAGCAAATTTTCCTCTAGGGTGTGCTATTTTTCTTTCTGTTTTTGCTTCTTTCAATTGATTTTGTGACTTCTCATGATCATCAACCTACAGAAAACATAAAAATAACAAAGGAAAATAGATAAAATATAACATTAGGTTGCCTCCCAACAAGCGCTTTTTTAATGTCAGTAGCTTGACAGAGGGCTCTCATGGAGCCTCACAGATGCTCAGAGCCATGTTGGAACCTCTCAACACCAAACTTAAAATTTGGTTGCGGCCTCCCAACACCAAACTTAGAGTTTGACTGTGGGGGCTCTGTTTGACTCTATTTTGAGAGAAGCTCTTCATGCTTCCTCTCCATGGTGATAGAGGGATATCCTTGAGTCTTAAACACAAAGGATTCTTCATTCACTTGAATGATCAATTCTCCTCTATCAACATCAATCACAGCCTTTGCTGTGGCTAGGAAGGGTCTGCCAAGGATGATGGACTCATCCATGCACTTTCCAGTCTCTAGGACTATGAAATCAGCAGGGATGTAATGGTCTTCAACTTTTACTAGAACATCCTCTACAAGTCCATAAGCTTGTTTTCTTGAATTGTCTGCCATCTCTAGTGAGATTTTTGCAGCTTGCACCTCAAAGATCCCTAGCTTCTCCATTACAGAGAGAGGCATGAGGTTTACACTTGACCCTAGGTCACACAAGGCCTTCTTGAAGGTCATGGTGCCTATGGCACAAGGTATTGAGAACTTCCCAGGATCTTGTCTCTTTTGAGGTAGTTTCTGCCTAAACAAGTCATCCAGTTCTTTGGTGAGCAAAGGGGGTTCATCATCCCAAGTCTCATTACCAAATAACTTGTCATTTAGCTTCATGATTGCTCCAAGGTATTTAGCAACTTGCTCTTCAATGACATACTCATCCTCTTCAGAGGAAGAATACTCATCAAAGCTCATGAATGGCAGAAGTAAATCCAATGGAATTTCTATGGTCTCATTTTGAGCCTCAGATTCCCATGGTTCCTCATTGGGGAACTCATTGGAGGCCAGTGGACGTCCATTGAGGTCTTCCTCAGTGGTGTTCACTACCTCTCCCTCCTCTCCAAATTCGGCCATGTTGATGGCTTTGCACTCTCCTTTTGGATTTTCTTCTGTATTGCTTGGAAGAGTATTAGGAGGGAGTTCAGAAATTTTCTTGCTCAGCTGACCCACTTGTGCCTCCAAGTTTCTAATGGAGGACCTTGTTTCAGTCATGAAACTTTGAGTGGTTTTGATTAGATTAGAGACCATGGTTGCTAAGTCAGAGGTGTTCTGCTTAGAACTCTCTGTCTGTTGCTGAGAAGATGATGGAAAAGGCTTGCCATTGCTAAACCTGTTTCTTCCACCATTATTGTTGTTGAAACCTTGTTGAGGTCTCTGTTGATCCTTCCATGAGAGATTTGGATGATTTCTCCATGAAGGATTATAGGTGTTTCCATAGGGTTCTCCCATGTAATTCACCTCTTCCATTGAAGGGTTCTCAGGATCATAAGCTTCTTCTTCAGATGAAGCTTCCTTAGTACTGCCTGGTGCATTTTGCATTCCAGACAGACTTTGAGAAATCAAATTGACTTGCTGAGTCAATATCTTGTTCTGAGCCAATGTGGCATTCAGAGTATCAATCTCAAGAACTCCTTTTCTTCTGATTAGTCCTATTGTTCACAGAATTTCTTTCAGAAGTATACATGAATTGGTTATTTGCAACCATTTCAATTAGTTCTTGAGCTTCTGTAGGCGTCTTCTTCAGATGAAGAGATCCTCCAGCAGAGCTATCCAAAGACATCTAGGACAGTTCAGACAGACCATCATAGAAAATACCTATGATGTTCCATTCAGAAAGCATATCAAAGGGACACTTTCTGATTAATTGTTTGTATCTTTCCCAAGCTTTATAGAGGGATTCTCCTTCCTTCTGTCTGAAGGTTTGGACTTCCACTCTAAGCTTACTCAATTTTTGAGGTGGAAAGAACTTTGCCAAGAAGGCATTGACTAGCTTTTCCCAAGAGTTCAGGCTTTCTTTAGGTTGTGAGTCCAACCATATCCTAGCTCTGTCTCTTACAGCAAAAGGGAATAGCATAAGTCTGTAGACCTCAGGGTCAACCCCATTAGTCTTGACAGTGTCACAGATTTGCAAGAATTCAGCTAAAAACTGATGAGGATCTTCCAATGGAAGTCCATGAAACTTGCAATTCTGTTGCATTAGAGAAACTAATTGAGGCTTAAGCTCAAAATTGTTTGCTCCAATGGCAGGGATAGAGATGCTTCTCCCATAGAAGTCGGGAGTAGGTGCAGTAAAGTCACCCATCACCTTCCTTGCATTGTTGGCATTGTTGTTGTTTTCGACTCCCATGGGTTCTTCTTCTTTGAAGATTTCTATTAGGTCCTCTACAGAGAATTGTGCCTTAGCTTCTCTTAGCTTTCGCTTCAAGGTCCTTTCAGGTTCAGGATCAGCCTCAACAAGAATGCTTTTGTCTTTGCTCCTGCTCATATGCAAGAGAAGAGAACAAGAAAATGTGGAATCCTCTATGTCACAGTATAGAGATTCCTTGAAGTGTCAGAGGAAAAGAAAAATGGAAGGAAGAGGTAGAAAATTCGAACTTATCAAGAAAGATGGAGTTCAAATTGTGCATTAAGGAATAGTGTTAGTCCATAAATAGGAGGATGTGAGAAGAGGGGAAGAAATTTTCGAAAATAATTTAAAAAGATTTTAAAAACATTTTGAAAAACTTTAATTGATTTTCGAAAACCAAGATTGAGAAAGGAGTAAAGTGATTTTTGAAAAAGATTTTGAAATTATAAATTAAAAAGATATGATTGAAAACTATTTTGAAAAAGATGTGATTAGGAAGATATGATTGGTTTTAAAAAGATGTGATTGAGAAGATATGATTTGAAAAACATTTTAAAAAGATTTGATTTTAAAAATTAATAACTTGGCTAACAAGAAAAGATATGATTCAAACATTAAACCTTTCTCAACAGAAAAGGCAACATACTTGAAATGTTGAATCAAATCATTAATTGATAGCAAGTATTTTTGAAAATAGAAAGAAATTGATTTTGAAAAAGATTTGATTGAAAAAAAAATTGATTTGAAAAAGATTTGATTTTGAAAAGATTTTGAAAACAAAAAAAAAATTGATTTGAAAACAAAATCTTCCTTCTCGTGCCATCCTGGCGTTAAACGCCCAGAATGGTACACATTCTGGCGTTTAACGCCCAAAATACTACCCTTTTGGGCGTTAAACGCCCAGCCAGGCACCCTGGCTGGCGTTTAAATGCCCAGCCAGGCACCCTGGCTGGCGTTTAAACGCCAGTTTGCCTTCCTCACTGGGCGTTTTGAATGCCAAGCCTTTTCTGTGTAATTCCTCTGCAGTATGTTCTGAATCTTCAATTCTCTGTATTATTGACTTGAAAAGACACAAATTAAAAATTTTTTTGGATTTTTTAATAATCAACATGTAACTAAAATCAAATAACAATGCATGCAAGACACCAAACTTAGCAGTTTGTATACCATTGAGACAACAAAATGAGAATGCATATGAGAAACACAAAACACTCAAGTCAAGAGAATCTAAAGATCAGAGTAATGAAATCATCAAGAACATCTTGAAGATCACTTAAGACACATGAATGAATGCAAGAAGAACAGAAACATGCAATTGACACCAAACTTAACATGAGACTCTAAACTCAACAAGAAACATAAAATATTTTTGGTTTTTATGATTTTGTAATTTTTTTTTTGGATTTTTCGAAAATTAAGTGAAGAGGAAAAATAAAAATATCAAAATTCTTAATGAGAATTCCAGGAATCATGCAATGTTAGTCTAAAGCTTCAGTCTAAAGAAATTAGACATGGCTGAACAAGCTTCAGCAGGACATTGCATTCAAGAGCTAAATTGATGAAGATCAATCAGCTTTGATGATGATAAGAACATCACCTTGAAACACTAGAATTCGTTCTTAAGAACTCTGAAAAAAAATACCTAATCTAAGCAACAAGATGAACCGTAAGTTGTCCAAACTCAAACAATCCCCGGCAACGGCGCCAAAAACTTGGTGAGCGAAATTGTGATCATCAATGGCGCCATCAACATGGTATGCACAATTGTAATCTCAACTCTTTATCACAACTTCGCACAACTAACCAGCAAGTGTACTGGGTCGTCCAAGTAATAAACCTTACGCGAGTAAGGGTCGATCCCACAGAGATTGTTGGTATGAAGCAAGCTATGGTCACCTTGTAAATCTTAGTCAGGCAAACTCAAATGATTATGGATGATGTATGAATAAAAAATAAAGATAAAGATAGAGATACTTATGTATTTCATTGGTAAGAACTTCAGACAAGTGTATGAAGATGCTTTGTCCCTTTTGTCTCTCTGCTTTCCTACTGTCTTCATCCAATCCTTCTTACTCCTTTCCATGGCAAGCTGTATGTAGGGTTTTACCGTTGTCAGTGTCTACCTCCCATCCTCTCAGTGAAAATGTTCAACGCACCCTGTCACGGCACGGCTATTCAGCTGTTGGTTCTCGATCATGTCGGAATAGAATCCAGTGATTCTTTTGCGTCTGTCACTAACGCCCCACAATCGCGAGTTTGAAGCTCGTCACAGTCATTCAATCATTGAATCCTACTCAGAATACCACAGACAAGGTTTAGACCTTCCGGATTCTCTTGAATGCCGCCATCAATTCTAGCTTATACCACGAAGATTCCGGTTAAAGAATCCAAGAGATATCCACCCATCTAAGGTAGAACGGAGGTGGTTGTCAGGCACACGTTCATAGGTGAGAATGATGATGAGTGTCATGGATCATCACATTCATCAAGTTGAAGAACAGTGATATCTTGGAACAAGAACAAGCTGAATTAAATAGAAGAACAATAGTAATTGCATTAATACTCGAGGTACAGCAGAGTTCCACACCTTAATCTATGGTGTGTAGAAACTCCACCGTTGAAAATACATAAGAACAAGGTCTAGGCATGGCTGAGAGGCCAGCC